>NC_072734.1:140062397-140201407 GCF_026930045.1 Uloborus diversus | reverse complement strand
CATTCGAAAGCAACTGGACGTCGTAATAATACGCCAATTTTATCAAAAGTTTCACTTTGAGATCTATTTGTGGTGATAGCAAATGCAGGTATTATTGAGAGCTGGAACTGAGAGTCGTCCCTCACTCCGGAAAATGATTTATTTAAATATTAAAACCGCGAAAACATAGTCAAAATGAAAATATTTTGAATGCCCGTAGTTACCCAAACATCCTCAATGATAGAAACAAATGCAAGAATTTCATTTCTTTACGTTCAAGCGAGGAATGGCAACACATAATATTATCCAGCAATTACTTCACGCAAACTATGTCGCGTGAAAAAGCAAATAAAAATGAATTTTCATTAACTAAAAATTGCTTCTTGCTCTTGCGCTGTTTCTAGTCAACTTAGCGGGTTTGCGTTTTCGCGCAGTAAAACCGGGAGGAACGTGTTTCAAAGCATTTTTCGCGATCTTTCCAACCATACCAAGCTCGAAGCACTAAAATTCATCTTTCGTGTAGAAAAAGCAGCTTCCAACAATGAATAAGATATAAAATTAAAATTTTTGAGTTTCGCTGACTAAAAAAATTTTTTCTAGTGGGTTCAGGTTATTGGAAATTGGGCGTCTTGACAATTTTTTCGTTAGGAGCATTTTTTAAAGACCTTTCCAACCATATCATATTCGAAAAAGTTGGACCATCCTTTCGCGTAGACAGCGCCATTTAGGACGAAAATTGCGTTTTTAGTTAATATCTCCGTTAATTAGCGTCCGATTTCAAAAATTTCTATTGATGATACTAAAACTCGGCAATGGCTACTGAACAAAAAAAGAATGAAGGAAATCGGTACCGAAAGAAAACGGCTTGCCTATTAATATATAAAGATTAGAAAGAGTGTTCGGAGATCTTCTCCAGAACTTTAAAACGCATTTCCGGCTCTCTTGGACGATGCTAGAAGACGCGTTTAGGTTCGGGGGTTGTCTTCTGAAATTTTTATATTAAAGTTCGGTAAATAATTTTAGGTTATATTTGATGGAATGGGTTGTTTCTCAAGGAAATGTTTCAAGCTTGAAAGCCTAAAAATGAATCTCTTATTTGTCATGTTAAGGGAACGGAGAGAGTTTAAGGACTTTCCCTACTAATTTTCGACATTAAAGCTAGAAAAGCAACACAGTAAAACCTGTGAAGCTAACCACCTGTCTAAGTTGACCGCTTTTTTCAGGCACGGAATCAGCCCTAATCATATAAATTAACCTTTGTAAGTTGACCACTAAAGTAGTGCACCCCAAGTGGTCAACTCACACAGCATTAAGCTTTTTCAATGGTAATGTTAGAGAGGGTGATTCGGGAGCTCTTCTCTGTCTTAAAAACATATTTTAAATCTTACTTAGGCGATGATAAAAATAGATAGGGAAGAGAAGTTTTACGCCAGAAGTAATTTGAAATTGAAAAACCAAAATACAATTTTATTCTATGTTTGTCCAATTTACGGGTGAAGATTAGAGTAGAAATTGGCGAAAAAAGATAGAAAATGTCCTCTAGAAATAATCGAAACTAGTGCGTTAAAAATGCAATTTTAGGTAATCTTTGATGACATTAGGGGGAAGCGGGTGTTCACCAGTGAAAATGTTCCGAAGTTAATGGCTTAACAACAGTTTTAGGCTCTCTTTGTTAACTGTTATTTAGTTATTATATTGTTAGTACTTTGTTAACTGGCGTATTATTTAAAATCTCCGAAAATTCAGTTTTTATCAAGCGTAAGTTCTGACCTTTTGGGGGGGGGGCTACAGCCCCCCTTAGTTAGCAAATGGAGTAAAATATGACTTAATTTGACAAATAACTTCAGTTTAAAAAGCTTCGTCAGCACGACGAAGTTTTTTCCTCTAAGACTTTCCATGCAATTGCGAATCACATTGTAAGCTGTTGTAAGTTTTGATCAAATGGGAGAAGGGGCTACTGCTCCTATAGCCCCCCCCCAACCTAATATTAATATGCCATTATATATAGTGCATATATTTATTCAAATACACTGCATATTTAAATTTGCAAAAGTATTGGGTTTCGTCTAGGGTTATTTCTGACCTCATGGGGGGATGGGGGAGCTACAGATCCCTTATCCTGGAAACGAAGTAAAATATATATGGCTGGTTCAATTTGAAAGTAATAACTTTCAGATGAAAAAAAAAAAAGATTGCAGAACAAAACTATTTCCTCCAAGAATTTCTATTCCATTACAGATCACAATTTAATCTGTTTTTAGTTTTGACCAAATGGGAGAAGGGGTTACAGCCCCCCCTCCTTCCATTAATATGTCACTATATATAGTAGTTTATTTAAATATAATGCATATTTAAATTCGCAAATGTGTATTCCAGAATTAAAATTCTCTGAAATTTCGATTTCATCTAGTGTAAGTTCAGACTTCAACTAGGGAAGGGGTACAGCCCCCCCCCCCCTTGGATCTGCCACTGCATGTCACACAACAAGTCCCCCCTGGTTTGAACACTATAGACTATCAAAATGTGGTATTTGATACACGGGGAAGGACTTTTATGACCCCCTACTCCCCCCAACCCCTTCCAAGGTAAATTTTGTTGTGCTAATATTTTACATTTTTGATTTTTATTAAGGAAAAGTGAAGCATTAGAACAAGAAAAATAAAAAATTGCAACGTTTATAGGACAAAACCAATTAGATGTCTTTTCACCAATAAGCTCCCTTCTTTTGCATTGAAAAAGGCATTTTTTGTAACACGGAAACACATGTATGCAGTAATCTGCAAGTTTCTGCACTAAAGCTTTGTTATTTTTAATTTTACTAAAGGTAATTTATTTATTATATGAGTAAAAGTTCTCTATAATCTTGTATAAAGGGTGTAATGGAACCAAAAACTAGAAAATCATTTTTAATTTAAATTTAACTGTTTTCAAAATAATGCATAGCAAAATTGAATCCATTAAAAAAAAAAGAAAGAAACTGCTAAAAAATGAACCTTTGACAGCACCCTTTAAATTCCTTATCACAGAATTTCAGCAATGAATTGATGAAGTTTTAAGTGATCTTCATCAGTGAAATGAAACAGAAATTTTATTTTTAAATGTCCCAATAATGATGACGTATGCATGCGATTCTAATAATTCAATACAAAAGTGTATTTGATGAAAAATTTATTCAATACAAAAAATAAATACAATGATGACAATGATCTGTACAAATCCAACAAATTCATAAATTAAAACTTTGCATGCAACAAACATGAAACAACAGTACAACCAAAAGCACTCAAGAAGAACAGACCAACATTCCGAAATTCCAAAAAAATTTAATAGTAATTTTTTAATAAAAACATAAATACGGGGAAAAATCAGATGATGGGTGTTTTTAAAACATAAAATTGAGCAGGAAATTAATAAGTTGAAACAGAAAGTGCTTATGAAATCAAGAAAAAAATCTTAAGAAATTGAGTTTCACAAAGAAAACATCCTCATAAGATTGTAAAATAATGCATCCAAACAGTTCATTAGTTATTAACAAATATAAAACTTTCTTCAATTACAAAAATACCCAATATTAGTATCTTCAGTATCACCACCATTGTCAATGAATGACATGAAAAGGGAAAAGATCATTGAAATCTAATTCTCAGATGGTTCTCTTCTCCTCCTGATTTCAGCATCATCACCAGTATCATCTTTGATTACATCTTCACCTTCGAATTCGCCATCACTATCCTAGAATAAAATATATATAAGGATCATATTTTTTATTAGTACGCTTAAGTACATATTCAAGAATGAAATACAAAACTGCATATTTGTTTTTGAGAAGAACCAAAGAGATATGGCAGACCATCGTTTTGCGCGGGGGTTACATTCCATGGAAATGCAGTGTAAATCAAAACCGCATAAATTAAGACTTAAAAGCACTGTTAACATAGGGGTTAGATTCCATAGATGAAAAGAAATACTTCATTCTAGTGATAGATAAATAAATAAATACATATATCAGACTTGCCAACCTTATGAAAAGAAAAAACGGGAGATCTAGTCAAAGCTTTAAGGGAGAAAAAGAGAGATTTCAAACGATGCTATAATAAGTAAAAAACACTGTTATAACAAGTATTTATTGGATTTTTTCATGATAGAGAATTCACTCGTATAATTGCTCTTATAAGTTTGTAGATATTTCTTTTTTTCAGACATCGCTAAAGATGAATGTTAAACTACAACGCACGCTGTAGCTCAAGACGCAAGATTGAAACACGCGGCGCAGTTAGCATGCGTCTGAAAACTGAACGATACCGCAAAAAACGGCAACGGCGCATGCGTGAGATAGAAGTGGAAGTGCCACCAAAACACCATATCCGGAAGCATTGGGGTCGACACTCCGAACGCACCCATCGGATGTTTGCCACTCACCTTGCGTTCGACGAACCTCACCGGTCGACCGGTAAGTAACCGGTTACTAACCGCAGCGTCCTATGATCAACCAGTTACCGCATCCGTTACCATTCTAAGCAGTTGATTGGAGCACGTGATCATTAGCTGTCACTTGATTAACTAACCGGTCGTCGAACGTAAAGCTCACTGAGCAGTGCGAGTTTGCTCTGCTAGCCACGCCATCTATTAGGGCTGTGAGTAACTATTTTAAGGAAGAAAATAAAGTTTAATTTAAAAAAAAAAAGAAAAAACCCGAAAAAGAATAAAAAAACAGGAGAAATGGATACTCAAATGTACAACCGGGAGAATGGAATAAAAAACAGGAGTCTCCCGTGAAAAACGGGAGAATTGGCAGGTCTGCATATATATATATATATATATATATAATATGCTTAATTTGTACTTATTCCAATACATATGGGCTGCTTGTAATAAAAGTGATGTCAGTAAAATTTTTTCCAATTTTGGTTACATACAGAAATCTGTATCTTTTTAGTTCCTCTATTCAGTGTGACAATGGTGCAAGTCAGTAGTTCAACATTTAGCCAGTATGAGCAGCATCAATTATGTTAACTAACTAAAACAGCAGTAAGATGGAAAATGACAGTGGTGTAAGTCACACAGCTGATTAACAGCTTCATTTACTTTTTCCAAAGCTTGACTCGAAAACATTTTATACAGGCTGTATCATTATTCGAAACATCAAAGGCGCCGACTTGAATGCTAGGCAGCGTTGAACAATCGAAAACTGAACACGTGTTGCCCCTTGGAAAAGCTGAATTTGCAGGATAAAGTATGAAAAAAGATATCAAATCAACCATGATCGATCAAGACAGTTATGTTTGCATTAGGGATTGCGGACAGCTCTCCTTTTTCCAATACTGACAGTAAGTGATGCCTACCAGAAGCAAAATTGTTACTGCTACCCAGAGGCGGCGAGTGGGGCTTATAAGTGCGGGGACAATTTTTTTAAAGGAAGTTGAAGACTATTTTAGGCTATGATGAGTGACTGGGGGGAGGGGGGAGGGGCTTCTGATTTTCCCTCCTGTAAATGTTTTGGAATTGTAGTTTTAAAAACGTTTTTAGTATAGTTTGGTCAACGTTTGGGGAACGGAGAGGAGTTTCCGCGGTTGTCCCCGTAATGTTTTTTTAAAATATAAAGTCTAATTAATAATAATAAAAACAAAGAAGTTTCGATTGTCTTTGGCAATGTAAGGGTGAGGACGGCTCTTTCTGCAAAAAAATCTTAAATTGATGTCTTAAAGACGTCTTCAGGAAACTTAGGGCAAGGGGCTTGGGGTTCTCTCCCAGAAATTTTGCAAAGTTGAAAAAATTTTTTAAATGTCTTTTAAAATGTTATTTCAGGCTTCTCTTTTATTGAGTTTTGGAGGAACGAAAGGGTAATATATATATATATTTTTTTTTTGAACTGATGAAATCTTAAGAACTGAGTCTTGAACTTCTTTTGGGGACTTCAGAAAAAGATCTCCGGATTCTTTTTTCTTAGTTGGAGACTTAAAAATGCAGTTCTACGCTATCTAGGGGTATGCTCTTCTTGATTTTTTTTCCATTCAAACCAAGTTCTTTACAACAAAAATTTAGGTCATCTTTGAATTTAACGGAAGGAGGGAGGGAGTGCGCTCAGGGATTTTCTACGATAAATTTTCAAAATTGAAGTTTTAAAACTGAAATTTTAAACAATATTTGGTGAAGTTAATGTTCAGGTAATCTCACCCAGGATATTTTGAAATAGAAATCTTAACGTTGAGGCAATCTTTGATGATAAAAAAAGTGAGGGGGCAGTCGCCCCTTGCCCCCCCCCCCTCCCGAATCGCCGCCACTGCTGCTACCATTTTGGGGTGCACAACTTAGAAAAAGGCACCGGGTTCTTTTATGTTCGGGACGAGACTGCAGCTTTTTGATGCTCCCAAGATTTAGTTTCTTGTTTAATAAAGCCTTTAAAATTAAATGCTTGCAATAAGAAAAAAGTAACAATGTACAGCGCTATATGCACTAGGCAAAACTGACATAAATACAACCCCAGGTTTAATGAGATTCATTCAAAGTGGAGAAACAGACATTGAAATCATTGATCAAAAATATCTTGTGCCAGGTCATTCATTTCTCCCAAACGATTCAGACTTTGGATGAGTGGAATTAGCAACAAAAGGGAAAAGTATGCATGTGTGTTTTTTGGTATTGTGTAATGAAATGTTTTTCTTTGCATACGTAAACAAAGAGTAGGGAAATACATATTTGTATATGGTTACCACAAAACAGGCAGCCCCAAAGCAGAATACCTTACGATGTTCTGCAACGTAAAATCATTTGATCAAAATTGTTCTGCAAGTATACTTCAAGAATTATACGCGTGAAAACGAGACATTTTCTACAAATAGGGTGCCCAAAATCATTTTATATTGGAGGGTTTTTTTTCAGTTATTTAAACTTGACTGTTGCTATTTATTTCTGTGGGTATGAGATACTTCCGGAAGCATCACAGCTTTCAACCAAATGACTAATTAAAGAGCATTGAATTTACAAAATTAGTTGATCATGACAAAATCAAAAAAGAAAAAAAAACTTAACAAGGTGTAAAACCTAAACCGATTGAGATTCTCCAAAAATATTTAAAATGTTTTCTAAAATGCATAGAAAGAGCAAAGATACAAAGTTTCACAAAATCCGAACATAGATGTCAAACTACGTTTTTTTTGGTTAATTTTCATGGCATGGATGAAAGAGCAATTAAAATAATGTTAATAAATAAACTAACTGCTAAAATAAAAAATAAAATAAGTCGAGTTTGAGTTGCACATAATAAAACATTTCAAAACTTTCTAAATAATTAAAATATTTTCTGGATGCAATGGGATTGAATTCACAAACAAGACAAGCAATTTTCGGCGACGGACGTGTTTCAATGTCGGCATGTTTTCAAAACATGCGTTTAAAGCTGAAATTTCAGGAGAAGGGAAACCAAAAACAGAATCAGAAGTAAAATCAGAATCATTTCAGATTTATAAGAAATATAAGGTTGCTATGAGGCCTGAAGAAATAAAACAAGAATGAAAACTTTACGAAACAAACGTAGAAAGCCAGAGAATTCCGGCAAAAACTGGAAAAATCTCATCTTTGTAGGGTGCTTAAGGGCAAAGCAGGTTGTAGGCAAGGTAGTCAAAAATGATTTTCTGCAGAAATCAGTAGAATTTCGGAAAATATCTTAATTTTGTACAAATTCTGCAGATTTCTTGTAGATTCCTTAAAGAAATCTGCAGAATTTTTGCAACATTCTTTCTTGAGTTGGAAGATATAAGTAGAAAATCTGCAGTTTCTGCAGAAATTTCAGAAATCTATAGAATTTCTGCAGAAAATTTGTCCGAGTTTTTCTCTCACATTTGAACAGAATTGTTCTGCAGCTTTAGGCCTCTGTTCTGCAACGTATGTCACAAATTTGGTAGTATTCTGCTTTGGGGACAGGCAGGACCGTATACAGGGGGGGGGGGTGGCACGTAGGGCCACGCCGTCCCTACGTGCAAGGTTTTGTGCTGCGCACGACAGGGCCAGAGCCTAAAGGGCGCCGAGCTCTACTGATCAAAAATGTTTCAAATGAAGGGAAAATAAACTCTAACCAAAAAGTAAAATTTAATTCTTCATGATATCTAATGGAGGCAGTGAAATTATACTGCTCATTGAAACAATCCGTCTCGCTGAGAATTTAAAAGGAAAAATTCTTGACTTGTTGTGTCTAAACCTGCTATTCAAAAGAAGTGCTATCTTTTACACCGAAAACAAGTGACTTTAATTAATGCATACATTAGCATTTTCCTTCTTAATGTGGAGCCATGAATGCCTTTCGGTAGGTCTTTATTACACAAGGTTGAACATACGAGGAGCAAGAAATTTGCTTATCCCCATTTCAGTTCTTGGGGTGAAAATCTTGTATTATAATTTGTGAGAACATAGACTTTTTGTGATTTTTAATTGGTTCTAATTTTACTGCTTCATGTTGTTATACATTTAAAAAAATACGGTAAGCACATTTGCATATTATTTAGATGTGCGTAATATTCATACATTGTAGACAATAATTTAGGATAATTTTTTTAGTTCCGAAAAGTGTTGACCATAATTACTTGATTTCCCCCCTCCCTTATAACTATTTGTGCATTAAATTAAAAAAAAAACTTTGGAGAGACTATGTATTTGTTTTGGATCTTAAATTCAAAGCCTTTTGTAACGGTACCATATTTAAAATTTTTTTATTTTACCAGAAATAATTTCAGTTTTAGATTTTAAAGGGAAATATCCTCTACAGTCGAGTCCCGACTTACGTGAGGGATGCGTTCCAAGACATCTCGCGTAAGTCGGAATTTCGCGTTGTGGAACAAGGTATGTTTAATAATTTTTTATAAACATACCCAATTGTTTCAGACGTTTGTAAACACCTCTCATATTGTTTCAAACCATTTATTAACTATATATTGCAGTATCTTTTACAAAAAACCACCGACTTTTGCTGTATTTTAGAAAAAGAGTTATTATTTGAAATAAAATTCTGTAATTTAGCACAAAATCAATGATTAATGGGGGAGAGAAACTTAAAATAAGTATGGTACTTACAGTATGTACACTACACCTTTATTATAGCACGTAACAGTATAGATATAGTAAATATATTTATAATTAAAAAAATGAAGAAGGTTTATGCTGCGCGATCAGAATGATATCAGAATGTATTTTATCAACGTTCATACATAAAATGAAAAAAAAAAGTTAAGAATCGGAGCGGTTATTTGTACAAGCAAAGCGTTGTTTAGACTAATAAAGTGGGTGAACTTCCGCTTTCAGTGATGCTAAAGGGATGAAAGTCCATTCACAAAACCAATATTTAGTGTCAACGAAGCCCATTCTTACTCTCCGCCGCTCTTTTCCGAAAAATTTCATGTTGCAGGCGAGTAATTTGTGTCCACACTAAAAAATTCATTACTCATGAAAAACTCGCGTTATAGCCATTTCGCGTAAGTCAGATCGCGTTGTAGCGGGATCCGACTGTACTTCAATTTAGAAATCTATTCAGTACTCTTTTGTCATATTTTGACCAGCATAACACTTTAAATTATTTATTAATTAGAGAGATATTTAGAGCGGTGTGAACTTTGATGTTTAAAATAATTTCTTTTTCCAAAAATGCATTAGCATATCACAGGCCGGGTTTGTCAAACCAGGCCTAGTCTAAAAAAATCCTGCTATCTCGGTAAAGTAGGTTTTTCATAATTTTCTATATTTTGAAACATTCTCTTCAGAAACAAACTAAATATCGATCAATATAAAGTCCAGAAATAGACATCTTGCTCTTTCTGGACAGTATATCAACAGTGTAAGGGACAGTGTATCCTGTCCCCCCCCCATACTTGAAATAAGTAAACACGTACACTGTGTTCCAAAATTGAAAATTTACAGGTTTTTTTTAATTTTAATAAATTAAATGCCAAACGTATTTTTTTCCATATTGCATTTATCTACAAAACCTGACCCCAGGAGTTAACTATACTTTGCTTAAACGTCACTGCATAAAGGCGTTCAAAAGACATTTGCACAAATGCGCCGATCAGGCTTGACGTGGCCCTGAGGGGGGGGGGTCTTTGCATTGATCCCCCCCCCCCCGGAAAAGTCCGGTTTGACATGAAAATATTCGTTTATAGTTAAAAATTTCCAAAAAATATATAATAGATAACCCGACGACTTGAACATTAGCACAAATAGCGCAAAACTCCACATGAGAGTTTTTAAATCCTCCCGGAAATTATTTTCTGGTTACCGCCCTGAAAACAGGAACAGTCCACGAATGAAGTCCCACTTTAAGTTGGGGTTCACGAAATAGTAACAGTTTGTGACAAGAGAGAGGAAAGAAATAACAAGAGGGACATACAAAGAGAATGCGACAAGCCTTTTTTTAAAAGGAACGTTATGAAAAACAGTGTGACATGTGACATAGGGAAGAAGGGGTATGGTGAAGTGAGAGACTTTGTGATAAAGGGGGGAGAGGGTCGAAAATGTTGAAAAGTGTCACATCAGTTATGCACCTCTCTTAACTATAAACAAATCACAAAGACGACTTTTTAAAAAAATTGTACTATTATTGCAACGTCCAGTGTTTTCAAATGGATAGTTACATGTTGCCCCGAGTAGAGGTCATTCATTTGTTACTTGGAAATTTATAATGACGAAGAAAAAACTTACTCAATAATAGTGGACGTTTTATAAACACACAGAAGTTTCATATTCACACAGAAGTTTTATGTATAAACTGAGTTTTGATGCTTCATTTCATATGGGAAATTTTGAAAATTGGATAATTGGCGATTTTCATCTATTGGAGTGAAATTTTATGTTTCCAATGCCAGCGCGAAAAATGTTTTCCTTTGTATATGTAAACAAAGAGTAAGGAAATATCTATTTGCATAGGGTTAGCACAAAGCAACATGGTATCCAAAAGAAAATTATTCAAGCCAAGTATTTGTTTGACGACCACACCAATTTCTCAATGGGGCTATTTTCTTCAGTCCAAAGTACTTCTTTTAGTCAATGAAATTGATAGAATAAGCAAAAAAAAAAAAAAAAAAAAAAAAAGGAGGAGACAGAAAACTTTTACTCCCAGCAGTTATTTTTTATTATTTTTTTTAAAAAGTCCGATTTTGGAAATAAGGCATAGTCTTTACAAGTGATGTACTTTGGTGGGCTACTCCATTGCAGCACTAAATGTTTACACTTTGCTTTTAACTGCGTTTCCAGGTTATGATAATTTGCAATGTGCACTAATGGCATCAGTGAATCACATTTCATCACTTTCGATGCAATTTGCAGACACGTAAAAGATGAATTTTAATCTGTGCATCAATTAAAATAATTGTTAAAAAATATAATTTTTTTTCAAATTATTTAAAAAATGGTTAAAACCCATGTTTTTAAGCAAGCTTTTTCAGAAAAAAATTATTTTACAATTTCAGAAACAACTCCATTTTTGAAATATCCTCTTTAATCCATTTATTTTGAGATTAACAGACAAAAAGTAAAATTGGAATAAATTATTACTGTTTGTTATTATGTGTACATATAAAAATCGTATGTTTCCCGAAATGCAGTAAACATGAGTAAGAGTAGAAATAAAAATGTTGGAAATAGTTAAATTCATACAAGTTTTCTCAAATATTCATTTATGAATATGGTCGAATTTTGACCACTTGGTGATGAACTCTAGAACTTAGTTACTGCTCTTTGGGTATGAAATAAACTATTTCTACATCATTCTATTTATTTATTTTTTTAACACTCATTGAGTTTTGGTTTCAGTGCCTGCACACAATATTTTTAGTTGAATTATGCAAAGTACTTTTTTTCCCTTAGATTCAAATGTAAAGATCCAACTTATAATGAAAACCATTCAGGAGTGTTATGTGTGTGACACCTTTCAAAAAGCCTTGTTAAAAGTTTTCTGCTGTATGTTTGAAGTTGAAAGTCAGGTAACATGTGTCATGTATCAAGTTAATTTATGATATACTAGTGGTACCCGCACGGCTTTGCCCGTAATAGAAATATTAAAAGTCTTTTGGTTCGCCTGTATATTTGCAAATAATGTATGGTGAATTTTCTTGCCAATTAACTTGTACTCCTCTTACGGTTCCACTTTATGATAATTTCGTAACTTTCCAATTAGCTTGTGCCCATTTTATGGTTCCAGGTTATGAAAATTTCGTAATTTACTCGTCCGTCGTATGATAGTTTTGTTCTTAAAATTGGAATAGAAAAAGAACCACATCGAATTTTCGAAAAATTGCTTCAAGGTGCACACCCCCATGCTACAAACTAACTTTGTGCCAAATTTCATGAAAATCAGCCGAACGGTCTAGGCGCTATGCGCATCACAGAGATCCGGACAGAGGGACATTCAGCTTTATTATTAGTAAAGAAGATATTTTTCTTCTAGTCCCCTAATTTGACCTTGGAGGAAAACTTTTGTTCCTTTTGCTTTACGTGTGTGACCAATAAAAAGTGACCTGCATGTTTTGGGGGTCAAAACCTTATCAAAAGTCTTTATTAAAAAAAGTGAGACATAATTATAGTAAATCATCTGTGTTCATGATGTTTGATAGTTTTCAAAATGATAGAACATTTTGCTTACAGAAACTTAATGTAGAACTTTAATTCCTTTAACTATTTTTTCAGATCACCAGATGTCGCCTTAAGCGTCTTTAATAAACGCACTTATATCATATTAATTGTAACACTAGCGAATCGAACTGGGCAGTATTCTCCAGTCAGCCATTATCTATACAACATGTTTCGTTCTACGCACTACCAAAGGTAGGCGATTATGTATTATATATTTTACTTCATAATGTTTTTTCATATGCAAATATATTCATTACACTGTATATAATCATTGCTTTCATTAAATATATGGATCGAACTTACGCCTGGTTATTAAAAATAACATTTGATTATGAGACTGAAGTGATTGAAGATTTTGATGTTTAGTATTTAACTTCAATTAAGTAAATTTAAAGTCGTAAATGTTTCAAAATGAAACTTAACCTTTTGAAAAATAAGTATAACTTTTCAAATGGCTGACTTAAAAGAAAAAAAAAAGGCGCAAGTGTAAAAACTGAAAAAGAAAAACTAGTTCTTTAAAGAAGAATTTTTTTTCTCTATAAGTATTGTTATTGTGTATTTTAAATTGTGTTCACATATATCTTTCAATTTATCACAATGGCTCAAAAAGATGCTGTGTATATTGACAAACTTAATGATGGCAATTATTCAATTTGGAAGTTTAAAATGGAACAACTTTTAATTAAAGAAGGCTTATATGATGTCGTGTTCGAAGCAAAACCGGAAAAAGTAGATGAAAAATGGAATAAAGGTGATAGAAATGCTAGGGCTTTAATTTGCCTAAATATTAGCGATTCGCAAATAATTCATGTCCTGCATTCCAAATCAGCACAAGAAACTTGGGAACACTTGAAATCTGTACATGAGAGAGTAAATTTAACAAATAAATTATTTCTTCTTAGAAAATTATATTCTATTAAATACTATGAAAACTCAAAAATTAAAGATCATATTACCGAAGTCTTAGAATTAACGGAAAAATTAAGAAGCATTGGCGAAGAAGTGAAAGAAAATAACTTAATAGCAATTCTGTTATGTTCATTGCCAAATTCATACAGTAACTTAATAACTGCGATAGAAAGTAAATCGGAAGATGAATTAACTTTAAAATATGTAAAAGGGAAATTAATAGACGAATATACGCGTAGAGAAGAAATGAAACAAGTTCATAACAAAGTAGATTCTATGGCTTTGAAAGGAACCAGTAAACGATTCACGAAAAAGTATTGCGATATTTGTAAAAGAAATAACCATTTTCGAGATCAATGCTATTATTTAAATCGACAAGCAAGCGGCGCCTCTCGAGATTCGAAGCCGAAACAAAACTACAAAAATAAAAATTTCACTAACGAATGCAGATTCCGCAGCGCTCAAGGTCAGTACAAGCCAAATAATTCCAAGGCGGAAGTAAAATATAAAGAAAGAAGCAAGTGTGCTTGGGAATCTGAAGCCATAAATAACGGGAATGAAACCGATGCACTAAATAACGGGGATACTTACTGTAGTGAGTTAGATGAATCGGTTTTAATAACAAATGAATATTCTAATTTAGCAGAAGATACTGAATTTCTGATTGATTCAGGTGCCACTTCACATATGGCGCGTAATTTAAATCTTTTCTGTCAGCTAGATAAAAGTAAGAAGCAAAGTGTGACTATTGCGAATGGGGAGAAACTAAAATCTCAAGGTATTGGTGATATACGTTTCAAAGTAAAAACTTTTGACAACACAATAAACAGAATCAAGTTGGAAAATGTTTTATATGTACCAGACTTAGATAGCAATTTATTATCTGTAAAAGCGTGTACTGATAATGGTTGTGTTGTTACATTCGAAAGTGATAAATGCACAGTTACGAAAAATAATAAGATTATACTGAAAGGAGAACCAACTAATGATTTATTCAAACTGGATATAATTAAAAGTGATGAAAGGTCGTTTACCGTATCTGAAAAAGATGTTACTTGCTCGGATTCAAACTGTATTTTAAAATGGCATCAAAGATTAGGCCACAGAAGTTTTGAAGCGATCAAGAAAATAATGAAGGATGACTTAGCAAGAGGAATACAAATTAAAAACTGTTCGCATAACTTAGATTGTTCAACATGCATTAAAGCTAAGTTAACGGAGAAACCATATCCTAAGAATGCTAATTATAGATCAGAACAGATTTTAAATTTAATCCACACTGATTTAGCAGGCCCATTTGAAGTTGAAAGTTTAGGCGGAAAAAGATATTTTTTAACTTTTATTGATGATTATTCGCGGTATACTTATGTGTATTTTCTTTCTTCAAAAGATGAAGTTTTTGATAAATTCAAAGAATATGTATCATCAACAACTAATAAATTTAGAATGAAGATTAAAGCAATAAGATCCGACAATGGAAGAGAATACTGTAACAAAGAAATGGAAAATTACTTCAAAGAGCTAGGAATTTCTCATCAAACCACAGTTCCTTACTCACCGTCTTCTAATGGAACGGCTGAACGCAAAAACAGATCTCTACTTGAAATGACTGTTGCTATGCTTATAAACTCAAAGTTACCAAAAAGTTTTTGGGCAGAAGCAGTTTCAACAGCAAATTATCTTCAAAATCGATTGCCTACAAAAGCAGCTCCGAAGACCCCTTACGAACTTTGGAACGGACAAAAGCCAAATTTGGGTCATTTGAAAGTTTTTGGATGCAAAGCATACATGTACGTTCACAAACAGAAACGGAGGAAACTTGATGAAAAAGCAATAGAAGGAACCTTTGTAGGATATGATATGAGAAGTAGAGGATATAGAATCTATACAGGTGGAAGAAAAATAGTAGTAAGCAGAACAGTAAAATTTTCTGAAGAGATACATGAATCGAAGGAAGGAGCAGAAGATTATTACATCAATCAATCGGATTTAATTCACTTTAATCTGCCTCAGCAACATGAAGACTGCAGTGAAGAAGTGTTAGAAAAAGAACATGAGCAAACAAATGAAGGAGTAGTAGAAGTAGAGGAAGAAGAAAATCTTCAAAGAAGATCAAGCAGAAAAACAAAAGGTATTCCACCAGAAAGGTTGATATACAAGGCTGAAACAAATCTTCCTGTGTCACATGAAAATAGAGATCCACAATCTTTTGTTGAAGTACTGAGATTACCAAAATTGGAGCAAGAAAAATGGTTCACAGCTATGAAAGAAGAAATACAGTCCTTAAAAGAAAATGATACCTATGAACTGACCGAACTACCTGAAGGAAAACGTGCAGTTGGAAACAAGTGGATTTTCAAAACTAAATATGACGAAAACGGTCAAGAAGTGAAATGCAGAGCAAGAATTGTTGTAAAAGGTTTTACACAAAAGTACAAAATTGATTTTGATCAAACATATTCGCCAGTCGTCAGACATACAACAATTCGCACTTTTCTTAGTTGGGCAGCAATTAACAAGGCAAAAGTGTATCAAGTAGATGTTAAAACAGCTTTCCTGAATGGTAAACTAGACGAAGAAATTTATATGCTACAACCAGAAGGGTTTGAAGATCCAAATCATAAAAACAAAGTTTGCAAGCTAAGAAAATCAATTTATGGTTTAAAGCAAGCTGCAAGATGTTGGAATATTGAAATGGAAAAGACATTAACGAATCTCGGATTCTCACAAAGCAAAGCTGACCCCTGTTTATTTACAAAAGGAACTAATGAAGATAGAATAAATCTAATCGTTTATGTTGACGATATTTTGATTACAGCAAAAGAAGAAAAGTTAATCAAGAATATAATAGGTGATTTGCAAAAAGGTTATAAAATAACATCACTGGGAGAAACCAAATATTTTCTAGGCATGGAAGTTAACAGGAAAAAGGATGGAAGTTTTATGCTCTCACAGAAAAATAAAATTGATCAACTTGTGAAACAGTTTGGATTGGATGATGCTAAACCAACCAGCACACCAATGGAAACGAATTATTACAGTTTGCAAAAAGAAGAAAATCTTCTAACTTCGAATGATCAATACAGGCAAGCTATTGGAAGTCTTATGTTTATTTCGACTGTTACACGTCCAGATATAACTTCAGCAGTTCACATACTAAGCAGAAGATGCAATAATCCTACCCAAAAGGACTGGAACGCAATAAAGAAAGTCATCAGATATTTAAACTGTACAAAAGAAATTTGTTTACAATTAACAGCAAAATCAGCACCAACTTTGACTGTGTACACGGATGCAGGTTTTGCACAAGACCAGCATGACAGGAAATCAACATCAGGATACCTGATATTTCTCGGAAACTCACTAATTTCATGGGCATCGAGGAAACAAACTACAGTTTCATTATCGTCAGCTGAAGCTGAATATATAGCTCTGTCTGAAGCAATGCAAGAACTTTTATGGCTGCTAAAACTCACAAACGACTTGGAACTTTCTCAGTCATTGCCAGTAAAAGTGTTTGAAGATAACCAATCCACAATAAAGCTGGTGCAGTCTGAGAAATTCAGTTCACGAACCAAACACATTGATACAAAGTATCATCACATCAAAGACTTGTTCATCAGAAACATTATAGACTTGGACTATCTTCCAACTAATGAGATGCTTGCAGATATAATGACTAAACCTCTTCCTAAAGTAAAATACGAGTATTGTAGAGGTAAAATGAACCTGGTTTAAGTTTCTATAGCAAAACCAGGGGATATGATAGAACATTTTGCTTACAGAAACTTAATGTAGAACTTTAATTCCTTTAACTATTTTTTCAGATCACCAGATGTCGCCTTAAGCGTCTTTAATAAACGCACTTATATCATATTAATTGTAACACTAGCGAATCGAACTGGGCAGTACTCTCCAGTCAGCCATTATCTATACAACATGTTTCGTTCTACGCACTACCAAAGGTAGGCGATTATGTATTATATATTTTACTTCATAATGTTTTTTCATATGCAAATATATTCATTACACTGTATATAATCATTGCTTTCATTAAATATATGGATCGAACTTACGCCTGGTTATTAAAAATAACACAAAAAAAAAAAAAAAAAAACCTTCAACTAAGTAAAAAAATGGCTGTACATTTGTTTCACTACGAATGTTTTTTTTTTGACTTTGTCTAAACGTTATCAAATAATGCTAAAATATGATATAAAAATATTTTAAACTCAAAATTAATGCTGGAACTGAAAAGAGCAGGTATTTCTTTATCAAAAAATAAGGTTTGTTTCCCTGATGTGAAAAAGAATTTTTGGTGTGTCAGGACCACTTTTTGTACAATTGCCTGATTATAGATTTTTTAGTCATTATTTCAATTAATTCCGAATTAAGTACGATCTGAGGATATATCAGACTGATTGAAATTTGAATATTGTTTCCAATATATATTTTATTATATATATTGGCAGTAGTAAATATATATAATATATAAAATATATATATTGATGTATGACTATATCGCCTAACCCTAGAATAAAATATGAATAAATACTAACTTTTTCTTTATGTTTAGTACCAGCATCAGGATTCCTTTGCAGTACTTCATATCCAGCTCTAGATGGGCAGAAGAAATCAATAGAACAAACTATAATCTGTAAAAAGAAACAAAAACAATTAAGATCACATATAAATCAATTTTTACATATCACAATCAATTTTGTTGAAAATATGGTTAAGAATTTTTATTCTCTCATAAAATGCCACAGGGATTAAATTTTAAAATTTGACGCCAGAAAAACATATTGCATTTTAGCATTAAGGGGCATTTTCATAAAATGTCATTCTGCACTTATTAAGTTCAGAAAAATGAAAGTGGGTGTAATCAAATAAAACTTTTTAAAGAAATAGATATATGTTAGGGCTTTATGAAAATAATATAGGTTCTGAAAAATGAATCATTTTTTGAATAGCATTATACTCTAACTCAGAAATGACCCTTCCTCAAGGAAATGATGCTTTATAAAGTGACCAATTCATTAAACTTGGATTCTAGTAGTTATGCCTGATATTGGAGTTTATTCATATACAAATATTCTCAAATGAGGAAGTAACTTATGATTATTTAGTTATGCATTATCTTATTCTTCTGTAAAAACAGATGTGGGGAATGACAGATGCAAACGAGCTGATGTGTGCATCACATGACTTCCTTTTAGACCGATTTAATGATAATAGTGCCTTGGAGTAATCAAGGAAACATTTTAAATATGATCACCGCTAGTTCATCACAAACAGATGCAAAAAAGCATTTTACAGAGATTAATTTTCACAATATCGACCATTTTCAATGCAATTCAATGGATAACTTTTTTTCGTCAATAGTGCCAAATTGAAATCAAATTCGAAAAATATATATTTTTGTGAAATTTGTTGCCAACTTGGCGATATAAGCCAAGTGTTTGCCAAATTAAAACATCACTTAAGTTTGCATTGATATTAACACTGATTTCCCCCAAAGAGGTGCAAAAGACCCCTTTTAGAACATCCAAACACAACCAAGAAGGAAGGCACACAACTAGACCCACTAGGAGCCTACATACCAAACTTCAACTTTCTATGATGCACCGTTTTTGAGTTATGCGAGATACGTACATACATACACACGCACATACAAATGTCACGAGAGAACTCGTGGTAATTCACTCAGGGATGGTCAAAATGGATATTTCGGGTGTCCATACAATCTTAGGCATCTATGAAGGTCTGGTAGGGTCGAAAAAACCACTCAACATTAATTCGGGGAAGAGTAAAATGGGAAATTAGGCCGAAATTTGAGGGAACATTTTTTCGCGAATACAATACTTCCTTTACTACGTAAAAAGAAGTAAAATCTATATCTGGTTTTACGCTTTCATATAGATTCAAGTAAAAATTTCCGACAAACTAAAGATGCAAATATGGCGCAATACTTTTCTCGGTTTCCAGCTGTAAATTACTACAACTTTTGCTAAAAAAAATTATTTCATTGCCTTCTGGGAAGGAAATTGACTACTGTGAGGGAATGACACTAATCACTAAGTACAAACTTAAAAATAGTCAGGTGCATTAATTCTTAATGAAAGCATAAATTTTAAATGGGTTGTTTTTACTTGCATTCTTTAATATTTTGAAACCAAAACCACAAAATATATTAATTTTTTTCTTTGTTTGCTTAGAAAAAAGTTTGCTTATTTTTAGTCTACTTTCCCAGTAAAAGTCAGAAAAAGAAGAAAAAAGCATGAAAGAAGGCTTAATGCATCTTAAAAATATTGTGCAAAACAAAAAGTCAAAAATAAATAAAATAATGAAATAAATGTTGAAAAATTAAAAATTGCAAAGTAGGGTATTGAGATGGGAAAAAACGTCTGTAGGTGTGTCCCCCCCCCCCCCCAATAACTTTTGAAGGAATAGTCCGATTCGAACAAACTTTTTTTTGTTCGAAAGACCTCGACCAGCACACCTCATTCCCATGTTTCACTATTTGATTTGAACAATTTTTTATTCAATTTTGAACAGTTTAAAAAAACTTAACATTAGCGCCAACGAGGAAATTCAAGGCAATCCCGAACTGTGAGGCGAATTTGCTTCAAACACACTTGGTAAGAAAAAGCTTTTAATGAAAAACTGATATATAAAATATCTCTTTGATTTGAACAATTTTCCATTCAATTTTGAACAGTTCACATCCCTTAACATTAGCGCCTACGGGGAAACTGAAAGTCAATGTAGATTCCGTACTTGAAGGCAGATTTTTTTCAAACAAATTTTGTTGGAAATAGCTTTTGACGCCAAACTCCAAACTCCGAGAATTTAGGGGTACCTGACTCCGAATCCGACTCCTGTGCCCGACAATTAATCGAACTCTAACTCACCGACTTCGACTCTTGACTTCGTAGCTTTGGCAAAAATTTATACAAGGAGTACAAATGACAGACTCTGATTCTTGGATATTCGTCTCCGACTCCTTTATCCCAAAATGAGATTGACTCCGACTCTGCAGCTATGGTTTTAACTGTGAAATAATTATTGCTGATATAACTTGTTTTTATTTTCATGCTAAAGTTTTAATTTAGGGATTCAGTTTTCGGCGAATAAACTCGAAGTCATTTATGTTTCTACATAAAGATATGTGCAGACAATTTTTTTTTTTGACAATGAAAAGTATTTATTTAAGTTGATATTTTATTTATTTTGGTAAGTGCATTTATTCATTTAAAAAACTATTTTTGGCAACAGGGGAAAAAGAAACAATTTTTTTTGATATGATGTATTTATTTTAATGAGCTTATTAATTTTAATTATTATTTTTTCATTTTGAAAGCTATTAAAGAATTTTTTTTAAGGGAAAAAAGTGTATTAGCTGCTTTATTTAAAAGGTGCTGCTTTTTTTACGCATCTAATTCTTTTAGATGAGTGAGCAATATTTTATTCCTAGAAATTAGCTTAAAATATTAAAAAAATATGTTTGAAAAAATTTGCGATTTTAGCTATTTTTGAGAATATTGATCAGGTACTAGAAAGTAGTATGGGTATATGGGAAAGCAGGCTTGTATAGTTCTAGACAGAACTTCTTGTTTACTAACAGTGGGGGCAAGTGAGTGAATCATAATTTGAGAACTTAAGACTTACATTTACAGGGTTCATACTCTACTTTGAAAATTAAAAGTAAGGAGTTTTGCAGGAGTTCATTTTACTTTTTAAGGACTAGTTTCTTGTTTAAAGACATATTTTTTAAAAGGTATTACAAAAAAAATATGTACAACTCTAATATTATTTATTTTTGCTTTCATACACTATATTGAATGCACAAACATACTAAATTTATAGTAAAATATGCATTTACTGCTTCTTGGACTTGAGCCGTCTCCAAATCAAATTCAAAACCGGGGGGGGGGGGGGGGGGGGGGGGGGAGTAACCATTAAATATGTTTTACTTTGACAATTAATAAAAAATAAGTGATAATGATTGAAATTTAGTATTTTCTCAGAAACAAAACAGATACTAACAATTTCCTAACCAAAAAAAAAAAAAAAAAGACCTTATAATTGCTAAAATAAGAACTAGAATAAGCTGACTGAAAGCAGTAGAGGTCAAAATAACTTCCAACTATCAAAATAATTGAAATATTTACATGATACAAAAGCACTAATTTCAAACACAACAAACAATTTTCGGTGAAGCTTGTGTTTGATTTTGGCATAGAAACATAAGGTTACTCATACGAGATTGAAATACAGAAAATTCAATTTAAATATTATGGATCCTTTTGAAAAAATTGTACAAATTATTTTAATCTTCAAAATAGATCAAAATTTTGTAGACCATTTCAAAAAACTTTTGTGTGACTGCACTGATAAACATAGAAAACTGTCAAATTTTAAGAGTTTCTTCTAAAAAAATGAAAATTATAATTCTAGGAAATAGTGGTACCACTGTTTAGCTATTAAGTTGCTCTTCCATCTATTGTATAAAATATGTTATGTTTATTCATGTTAAGTAATTAATATCTACAATTTTTTTAAATAAAAAATAAAAAAGTTCGATTTTTTTAAAATAAAAAAACACAAACCCTGGCAATTACAGATGTTATGTATGTATTAAAACACTTAAAGAAATTGAAACATATTAATTTCAGCCAGCGATTCCGTACTTAACTTTCTGACATTCGACTCTCTTAAAGAACAAGAATTTCGTTAAAAAACTTTTCAATTTAATGACTTTAATAAAAATACAAATGCACTTAATTTCTTTGCCTCTTCACAAAGTCATAGTAAGCATCATAAATGCAAAAAATCTTATACCCGTGACGGATGCAAAGAGATTGCGATTTTCAAAATGAACATGATAAAAGTATAAAGAACGGCACATAAAAGAATTAATTTAAGTAAATTATTTTAGAATAGCATTTTAGAGCTCTACAATAAACGTATTATTAATAACAATCGACGTAATTGAAGCAAAAATCAAACTAAACCAACGACTTAGATTTTAACTTTCAGACTCTCATAAAGGGCACGGAATTTGGCTTAAAAACTTAACTTGGTGATTATTATAGGTATAAAAAGAAATTTCATTAATTTGCCCTCCAAAAAAGCATAATCAGCATTAAAAAAAATAAATAAAATCGATTTTCATATCGGATGCAAAGAGATTGCATTAATCAAAATGAAAGCATCAAAAGTCTACAAAAGGCAAATAAAAGAATTTATTCCAGCAAAATAATTTAGAATAATTACTGCAACAAGTCTACAAGGTGCTAATTGTTAATAAGTATCGGCATAGTCGTTAGAAATTTGGAAAAAAATTTGGATGTAGGGAAGAAAATAGTCTAACGAAAAAAAAAAATTCCGGTATTAACAAAAAAAAAAAAAACCAGAATTCCGGTAAATTTTGGTATAACGTAATCATTCGTATCGGATTGGCGATAAAAGAAAATCTTTAAGGTCATGTAGAATAAAATAAGGAGTCTGTAAGGAGATAATAGCAAAATTCAGGAGCTTTAAGGGCCTTTATTTTCTTTTCTGAAAAAGCAGGAGTTTATAAGGAGTTTGTAAGGAGCGTACGATCCCTGATTTAAAGACATTAAAAATAAAATACATACATTTTACTTCCATTATCTTGTTACTCTATCCTGAACAGTATTTAAATCACTAAAAATATGTATGAGTCATAAAACATTTGTAAATTACAATAAGGACATGAAAATGACTGTTTCTGTGAGAATGAACCATAAATAAATAAATAAATAAATAAATATATATATATATATATATATATATATATATATATATATATATATATGACTTTTTTACACCTGTATTAAATTATTTGTACTTCTAAATATTATTCAAAATGAAAAAAAAAAAAACTTTTGAAACCCTAACTAATAATATAAATGAGAAAGTGAGTTTGCTTGTAATTCTTTCGCGTCTTAACTACTCAACCGATCATTATGAAATTTTATACATATTGTCAGGTTGCTGAATTAATAAAACTGTGGCTACCTTTCGAAGAAAAAAAAGTATTCCAAGATATGTATTTTGATTTTTCAGAAAATCATTAATTTGGGAGTATCTCATTGAAAAAAAGTCTCATCTGTTTGATTTTTGCAGTATTTTAAAGCCCTTAAAAAGCTGCACAGTATGAACTTTACCCGAAGTTTAGGGATAGCTAGAATATCCCTTAATTATTCATTTTAAGTTGATTTTATAATCTAAAATAAGGCTTATCTTAATTTTTTAAAGTATTGTCTGAGGTTTCTTGTCACAGAATTGAAATTAAATAAAGTTGAATTTCTGACTTGTAGCAGAAGATATTTTTGTGAAGAAAAATAATAAAAAACAAGCGTGAAGAACTAAAAAAAAAAAAAAGAATTATCTTTCTAAATGAAATATAGTCTATTTCGTAATCATAGTTATTTCTGAAAAAATGAGTGAAAACCTTTTTTTATGTATTCAAAAAGAATAATGGATTTAATTGCTATGTTTCTTTAAAAAATATTGAATGCACTTTCTGCCAGTTTTAATACCTTTTATGGAACACAATAGATTTACAAAATTCTGTTGAGTTGATGTACGTTAGTTTTAGAATTACTTTTAGCCTAAGAATTTAAATATTTTTCTGAAATTTTCAGAGCATAATTCATTAATACATGCAAATTCATCGAACTAACAACATCATTCTATCGGCCCTGCCAACATGGAAAGATAGCCCCTGGTGCCACTTAATATATAAAGATGGTGATTTTTAAAAAATTCAGACTTCTAAATTTAAATTTTGAGTCAGAAAATTACTCTTTTCTACACATTAACAGGAAATAAAACTTTTTTTTTTGCTTGATAGCTGAACATGTGTTTTACTTGACATAATTTTTATTTTTCAGGTAGGTAGGTCGTGCAGTGCCGGGCAATGCAGCTAGTAATAAACAAAATAAGTTAATTTAAAGTAGGGTAGGTTATCAATAACTTTCACTTTTCAAAACATTGAAAAATTTACAGGATGCAAAAAGACTGAAATAAAGCATGGAGCGAAAGTTTTGGAAAGAGAAATATGAAGAATCCCCTCCCCTTTTTATTAGTTTGCTCTTTTTCGACATTCAGTGACAAAAAGTGAATGTAACCGGTATTTATTTTTTCTAAGTGAACATTAAAAAAAAAATAATCTCCTTTTAGGAGCGAAAATTACAAAACTGACCTTTTAGTATCAAGATGTATTAGATCAGGGGTGCAAGTGGATTCAAGTAAAATTTTCTGGAGACAGTTCAAAATTTTTGGAAGCTCGACCCCCCCTCCTCTTCCTTTGTAAAAACTCTTCAAATATAATAAAAAAATCATTGAAATAAATCATTTTAAAAGTTTTTTTTTTCTTTTTTAAATATAATTTTTAAGTTTTGGCACAGATTTTCACTCTTGCATAACTTTTAAGACATATTTTCCCAACTAAGCAACATTTTTAACACTAAAAAAAAGAGAGAGAGAGAGAGAGAGAGAGAGGGAAAATTACGTTTGAGGTATATTATGTGATGTTTTAGGGTAGCAGAAACATATTAAAAATTATTACCAAGCCAAGAAGTGCACCAATAAGTATTGTAGCTAGTCCAAAAACAATGTATGATCCCCAGTATGGAATGCCATAATCTTGAACGATAGTGTTGTGCACATTTCTCAATAACATTGAAAATTTGAAAAAGCAAGACATTATTGTCATGGACATGGATTGCGGTGAATACCAACTTGAAACAGGTTCAACTTTCTGCCACTTTTTTTCCTCGACAAAACTGATAAAAGAATCCTTATCACGGGACCCTCTGTACTGTCGGAATACTCCATCTTTAATGCTGAAAATAAAGTTATGATACAGCGTAATGGTACGTAATAGAACTTTAGTATCAGTTTGAAATAACAAGAGGTAATACAGTTGCACACAATAAACCATCTTTTCATGACTTGCTCAGATAAATGTTTTCAAAGATACAACTCCATTCTTTTCTAGGGCTCAGTTTCTTAAATTCGATTTTAATTTAAACATTTATACTACTTTTGATTAGGGGCTAGTAGTCAGGGGTGCAAGTGCAGTCAGGAAAATTTTCTGAAGACAGTGTGAAGTTTTCAGAAACTATGAGGGAGCTCAAACCTACTCCCCCAGCTCATAAAAACTCTTCAAATATGCATACACAAATCATTAAAAAAATTTTTTTTGAATGCGTTGTCAGCCCACAATTTTCGGAAACGGTATTCCAAAATTTTCTGATCACAAATACCCCTGTTAGGAGTTGCAAAGGGAAGGCAATAATCTCAATAAACTTATTGTAATTTAATATGTACCTATTAAATTACAATAAGTTTATAAGAAACCTATTGTATTCAATAATTGATTTTTTAAAAATAACTATGTGTACTAATGACGAATGCTTGCTGCTGTTTTGAATTAAAGATGATTTATCTATTAAAATCAATTTAATATGTTATATTGATCTTCTAACTTTACATTTTTCACTCTACACACAAAAGAGAATAAGGTAGTTACAATGTTTAATAGTATTTATCACTAAAACTATAATAAATGTTGTTTGAGTTATGCGGTCCAACGTGCCCCATCAGGGGGAAAAACGTGCATTGGACCACTTTACAAGGTTCTGTTAAAAAATTAATTAAAAAAAAGTTTATCAATTCAACATTTCCAAAAAAAATCTCTAGTGTTGAGAAGCGTTCAGTGAAACTTATTGTAGAAACTCGAACTACCCATTAAATGTTTCGATGAGATAAAAAATTGTAAGTAAAAAATCGAACCAACGTATTTCCACCACCCCCTTATATTAAAGCATTATTATTTTTCATATTTTTTTAACATACCTCATTGGAGTCAGAGGCAAATTGTGAGAGAAAAGAACTAAAATCTCTTTTCTTCAAGATATTTTAACTACGGTTTAACTTTTGCGGCATTGCAACATTTCTTGCAAGTTTGTTTATTTCTAACCAAATGTAAGTTTTTAAAGAAAGGCAGCAATTCCCCCCCCCCCCCCCCGAGTCCTTGAATAAAGAGTAAGGAGCCAGAGTTTAATCTTTGCTGCATCACTCTATACTATCAATTTTTCATATATTTATTAGAGAAAAATGTCTTTTATTAATTAAAAACATTTGAATTCAAGGTATTGAAAATGACAACATAAATTTTAAAATTATGTTTATTTGTAAAGTCAAAATTTACAACAGAGGGAAAAATCATTAGTTATCCTTTTTCCTTCCATTGGAACTCAAATTTTGGCTTAAAAACTTCATAATACTATTTTCAGGATCAAAAGAACAACTTGAAGTTGCTTCATTAAATTGTTAACCCCCCCCCAATATATATATATATATATATATATATATATATATATATATATATATATATATATATATATATATATATATATATATATATATAATTACAGGCTGTAAAGCCTAAACAATAAGAGGTTCACCATAAATATTTTTGAACTCTCTTAAATACATAAAAAAGCAACCATGCCAAGTTTCAATACAATCCGAGACTGGGAGTTGGAACACTTTTTTTTTTTGACCGACATTTGCATATTTTCTAAAATAAATTTATTATTTAAATAATGAATAAAATGAGCAGATAAAAAGTAGCATATGGTGAAAAAACCTTCGAACATTAAAAATGGACAGAAACATTTGCAGGATGAAAAAAGATTGAAATCTCAAACAAGGCATGCAATTTTTGGCGAAACACGTGTTTGATAGTGTTGACAAGTTTCCCAAACAAACGCTTTCGGCACATATCGCGGAGAATGAAGATTTGAGGGGAACAAATAGGAAAAATAAGAAAATGGGGACCAAACTTGACATAGTTTTTAAAAAATTAAGGAAATTTTCAGAAAACTAAGGACTTTTTAAGGGTTTTTTTCAGGACTTTAATTTTGCTTGATGAAATTAAGCGTTTCTTAAGCGTTCCTAAGGAAGCACGAACCCTGTATCTATATCTAGATTTGTTGCACACCACGGATTGGGAACCTTGCATGATGCTACTAGGATCCTTGAAATAAGGCTGCCATTACTCTTCTCTGGGGCAACGTAAACTCTGGTGCCATCTTTTCATCCAAACTCGGACACACCGTAGGTATGTCCTCAGTGGGGGATATCACCAAGTCAAAGGGTGCCATATATCAATAGCAGTTTCAACAATTTAGAAAATATATTTTATTCATTACTCATACAACTCTGCAGACATAGAATGAAAAATTTGCTGCAAACATAAAATCCTAATTAATAAGCTTTCTGCATGTAATTATATTGAAAAATAATGTTTGAACACAGCATCAAATTTATGTTAAGGTACAGTGAAACCTGTAAAGTTAAACGCCTGTCTAAGTTGACTGCTTTTGTGTACAGAATTCGTCCCTATACCCATATATCAACCTCCATAAGTTGACCCCCCTGTCTAAATTCAGTACTAAAATACTAGACTGCAAGGGGTCAACTTATGCAGGTTTCACTGTATGAGGGAGGGAATGATTTGGAAATACTGAAAGTTTTTTGAAACCCATAATGAGCTGGATGGTATTTGATTGTAATTCTGCCTTGCTCCAGCTAAAGGGGGGGGGGGGGTGAATCTCAGTTACCACCAAAGCATTAACCTTCACTTAACAAGGTGAGCTATACCAGGATTGTGTATTTTCAGTAGTGTGCTTAAGATTCATAGAAAAAAATCATTCATATAACCGAAAAATTGTAAGAGAGCTCAAGAGTAAAATACAATCAATTCAATAATTCGAAGTCCCAAGGGATCGGCTAAAAATTTCAAATAATTGGTAGTTCAAGTTATATGAAGTTTCCACTACAGTCTCAAGAGTTTGGGACCCGATAAAAACTTTATAATAAAGGAATATTCGAGTTAAAAACTTTGAGTTATCGACATTCGACTGTATGTAAGAGCGTTGCCAATATGTACTACAAAGAAATTCTTAAAATTGGTTACAAAACACATAACTTTGGTTTATTGATTTAACAAGAACATGAATGAAAGGTAAATGATTATATATCACTTTAATTCAACTTATATGCAAAGTACAAATTGCCTATTTTGGTCATATTGTTACTTTGTGGGGTGCCTTGTGACTGATCGTATTTTCCCACAAATAATATTTAATAATCCCTGCTACAATGCACATTAAGACTGAAAAGCAGATATCATGATTAACTGTTAGTTAGCATCCAAGCCTTCTTCTGAGTAAAGCAGAAATTGCAAAAATCGGACCAGTGCAAAAGAAAAAGCAACTATTTTGTGGTACCAACTAACTCAAAATAGTTCAATATCATTGCTAGGACCAACAATTGAAGAAAGAGAAAAAAAATAAGAGCTCTTGCTAGAAGTCTTCATCAAAACCTAATTCATTGCAAACTATGAAAACTACTGAGTAGTGGGGTTTCATTTTTCTCAGTTTACCCAAAAATTTCAATGCAGAAATTATGATAATTGCATAATTCAAGTACATACATAAAACCAATTTAATAAGTTAAAAATACAATAAATAAAAGGACGAAAAATCAAAGTTGGTAAAAAAATTCATTAAAAAAGCATTTAAATTTACTCTGCAATACTTACTGAAAAATGGTTGGTAAAGCTGTAATCATAAAACGTCCACTTAAACCTGGAAGTAATAGAAAGAAACAGATTGTACAAATAAAAATCTTCTTTAGCTTACAGTTATAAAGCTACATTTAGAATTGATAAATTGAATACAAATTTTTCGTCTGTTGGAGAAGATATTATTCTTATATAGTAACTAATTCTTTAACGCACGCAAAGTTTTTAGCCTCTGATCGCTAAGCAGCAGTCACAAAAAATACTTTACAGAAATACTTTCAGAAGTTCAAAGCATTTTACATTGTAAAAGACTTTTTTACTTTTGAACAATGTGAAGGCAATATTTTTGCAGTTCTGTGTTTTAATAAAAGAAATTTTCTTCATCTCTAACAAAGCCATTTAATAAAAAGAATTAAAATATTTCAATATTTAGGAGTTTTCATCACAAGCCTATGAGTTTTTTGAAATCTTTGTTTTTTTTTCCCCTGCCTGAAAAGATCCCGAAACTGAGATTGAGAGGGGGGGGGGGGCTATAAGATATAGATCTACCTTTGACTTACTAAAATGAAGCTATGTAGTTTAAATTCCTCTTACTCCTTCAAATATTACTACTATTCCAAGATATACTTGTAAGTATATAACCATTAAAACTTATCCAAGATACTTATTTTAATGCAAAATATAATTAAAATAACTAAAACAATAAGAAATAATTAGGTTGACCATGTATGACCACTTATCCCAGACTACTGAGAGTTATTTTGCAATGGTTTGAACTAGTGGTGCGACATCGATGGCGAAACATAGATGGTATTGATACATCAACCAAAAAACATCGATGTTTCAGAACATCGATTTTGGAAATTAAAACATCGATGGTATCGATACATCGACCAAAAACATCGATCTTTTAGTCAATATTTAACATACATTTTTTAGTATACTATACTACAAACTTACATAGATGATAATCTCTAACAAATGTTTCTTAATGGATCAGGGCATTGCGTCTAATTTAAGGAATACAAAGGATGCGAACCCCACGTATATATTGAAACTACTGAACTGCATATCATAAATACAATTTAATAGGAATAATTTCGCAACATCTCGGTACCATAATAAGACAAAAATGATAAGACATGCAACAATTAATACAAACTAGTTAAATCTGCGAAAAAATATATCATAGCACTTACAGTCAGTTGTATGATGAGAAAGAGTTGTGCAAATTATATTGAAAGTGCAAAATTAATTCTGACAATTATTAATTAAAGCAAGAATTATGTTTTGAACTGTTAGTGCAAAAAAGTTAAACACAAATTGTGAGTAATTGGGGGACGGCTTGTTGAGGGTAGATGCAGCGGCGGATACAAGTGAGGGGGTCATAACAACCCCCCCCCCCCCGCAGCAGTATTTGAATGTTTGTTCAAAAAAATAAAAAACATGATCGAAACCGTAAGAAGTGTATACAAGGAGGAGGAGGGGGGATCGTGACCCTCTCCTCCCATCAAACTCTGCGACAATACTTAGTAATCTGTTTCAAGGTTCATTGCATTTGAGTAGTGAAAATGACTGCTTGAAAAAAAAAGCCGGACCGAAACCATAATAAGAAACAGTAAATAGTTCTCGATTTTTTTTTGGGGGGGGGGGGGGTATTAACTGTCACTTTTCTATTTATAGCATATGTATTTAAAATATGTAGATAGTCAAAATAGCTTTTCTTGAGACAGTCTGCAGCGCTGAGTTCAGGAGCCAGTATAATGAAAAGTAATAAAGAAGTGTCTGACGCCCGTTTGCTTTTATAAGCAACAAATTTAATCAACGATAGTTTATTTTTTGTAAAACCATATCCAAAGCTTCTGGCATCGCTTCAATCGATAAAACATTTGAGTCTGCAAATGTTTTTTATTTTTCTGTAAAGTCTCTATAGATTAAATTTCTTTTTGTTGTAATTTTTAGATAGTTCAGATTTTAGTCGTGCTGAGTTTATATTTAAATGTGCTGTAAATAGTTTATTAGTTTAAATCAGTGTTTAGGATTTATTATCGTGCAAGAAATGTAAACTTTGAGTGTCGTGTTAGCGCAAAACCTCATTATACATAGGTTCTCGCAGGGGTGCCCACCTAGGCAGTGGCGGATACAAGGAGAGGGTCATAGGGGTCATGATCCCTCCCCCCCCTAAAATGTAGACAATATTATCCGTTCGCATTGTATTCAAACACATTATGGATAAAATGTAAATGATTTCAGTTTTTGTTTCAGTTTTTGAATTATTTTTACCAGCAAATACTTGAAATACTACTTCTTTTAATTGTTTATAAAATTTATTCCTATTTTTTGTCCTATTAGGTGCCATATCCCTGGTCGATGTGGTATTTTTTAAACACCTAAGCAGTTTCAGAAATTTTTCTAACCAAAAAACCATAAGTTTATTCACCGAGGAGGGATGAGGGTCACTCTTTAGCATGAGCCCCCCTAAAATGTTAGTCTGCATCCGCCCCTGGGTAGAGGATAAGTAACCCTCAATATTTGGTGCTTAAATGCATTTCTCTTTTCGCTGATTATTCCACCATGCAGAGAAAAAACTCTTTCCAATGAAACAAAAGTCGTTCATCACTATCAAATACTTAGACACAACTGTTAAAGGTTCTGAATTTGTTTGGTTATAATATTCACCGTAGTAATATATAGAATTTTTCTTTAGTTTAAGAATTGGAGTCTTAGAATCGACTGCAAGAACAAGCAGCAGACTACCAGTGTCGAGTTCTTCCAATAGCTTTGACATCTTCCTCACCCTCCAGTTATCTTTTACCATCTTGTAGTGATCTTCCCAAAAATCATCCTTTACACAGAAAAATCAATATTTTTAAATGTGCGCAAATAAATGGAATTTTTGGAGCAATTCCATATGTAAATTTTATTACCTAGCTAGAAAATTGGAGCAAATTTTACTATAATTTTAAATTATAATACAAAAATATCAACATCGAAAAAATATCGAAACCATAACATCGATGTTCCGAAAACATCGAAAATAAAACATAGATGTTAAAAACATCGATGTTTTAACAAAAACATTGATGTTTCCAAAAACATCGACATCGATGTCGCATCCCTAGTTTGAACTATGTTTATGATTAGAAGTCTCAGACCAGTGAACCAACCAGGGTTCGAAAATATCATGATATTTATTTTTAAAAATATCATGGTATCACTGTTTTTGAAAATGTCGACTATTTTGATATATATCCGATATTTTCAATCAGCACAAATTTCAGTCTTTAAAATAGTAAATGAATCTTTACTCACTCTTCCTTTTCGAATATATTCTTGCAATATGTAGGTTTGAAAGTAATATTTCTTTCATTATTTGTATCTAATGTTTTGTTTTTAGATTTTTATTGATTTTAATGGAGTTAATATAGTATTTGCTGTTTTACTCATTTTTCCTTACATTTCAGTTACATAATTCAGAGATAAAAAGATATGCATTAGTCGGTGCACAGGCATAAGATATTTTATTTTTTTTCTTTCTGAACAACATTTAATATTTAACTAGGCACTTTTGATCTGTTTTAAAATAGTTACATTACTAATAATTTTACGAATATAAAATAAAAAGGAATAATATATTACTTTGTTTATATTAATGATGTATTAATACATTTTTAAAAAATAGTACAGTAGCTCCTCGTTATATCGCTCATTCGGATATATCGCCCTTTTCTTCCATCTCCCAAAATATTAAAGTCTTTAAAAAAATCTTTGCTTTAAGTTTGAAACCATTTCTTAAAACAAATGGTATTGCTAAGAGAAGGTATCTTTCTTTTTTATTTTGTCAATGAACAAAAGGAAGCTATTCTTTTGAATTCGCTGGAAAAGCAGCAGCAATTTCTTTCACAAAATATACATACCTGAACAGTATACTTCAGTTTAAGGTAGTCTATAAACTACTTGACATCTTCTTTTGTATTGATGCATTGCCTTTACAATGAGTGAGAGACATCAAGCAAGTGTCACACTAGCCCATGTAGAAGAGAACATATGCCCTTCTTTTAGTACAGAAAAGATTTGTGCTTGGTTGTACAAACCGGGATTTGCATCAAAGAAAGAAAGAATGATCTGGGGACGGGTAAAAGAATTTTTTGTAAACAATGTGGTTACTTTTAACATCCTTTCTACAGCAAGTCAAACAGATTAGAAAGTCTATTGGGAATAAGAGGGTATTGGAATGCTCACCGCTTATCTCGCGATAACTCAGAAAGATCGTCTTCATTCGCCATTTAATGTTTTTAACTTTCTGATGGTGAAAATTTACTTAAATTTCAATCTTGTTTAATTTTTAATATGCGTGATAGTACATTCGTGAACTACATCGAAACCATTAGAAAATTATGTCAAAAAGAACGAATGCAAATTTACTTGTATATTGGACTTAAAACTATTTTTAATGACCTCCGTTATATTGTGCTTTCGGATATATCACTCTTTTTCTTTGTCTCCCAAAAAGCACGATATAACAAGGGGTTACTGTACATAGCTCTTTGATTATTCTTAATAATAAATGAACAATATTACTATAATTAATATAATTTTTATATTGAAAATACCATATTGAAAAAATAAATATCGGATGTATATTGTGATACATCTGATATATATCAACGAATCCTGGAACCAACCACCAATAACTTCGCTGTGAGGTCATATGAGTTTTAAACTTAAACTGAAAAGATATAATACAGCCTTAAAGAAATTATAATAATTCAAGGTAACAATTTTATGGTGCTAAAACAATATGTCACATGTAAATCTTACCTGGATTTAGCGTTACATCGACATCTCCCACATTGATACTTAAATCATCACTCCATTCAGCAAATTCTTTCCACACTGGTTTTAACTGTGTACAGGCAGGACACCATGGGGCAAAACTAGAAATATGAAAAAAAAAAACATTTTACAACAATATAATGTAAGTTTTAATGATCTATAAATTGAATTTACTAAACTTAAAAAAACATACGGGGAATATATACGAATATTTAAATGTAATTACAGTTGACATTTGATTTTACGAACTGTAATAAACCTGGGGAGATTCCGATAATTGGGAATCTGGTGACCTCTTTTAATTGCCGTCAAATTTTTGGCTCCAATACATGCACGAGGGAAATTTTTTCTTCACAAATGAAAACATAGGGGAAAACAGAAAATTTGAATTTTTGACATCATGAATTCAAATTAGGCTTTTTGCAATCATGTCGTGTATGTGTGTGTGCATGTAGGCATGTGTATATAGGACATAAACACCCAGCAGCTCGCTGGAGGAGCAGCATCGGGAGGGGCTGGTCGACGGTGTTGCTGCAGAGGAAGGCAAGGGAAATAAAATCAAAAGACGCCAAAATTGGTCAAGTGAGACCAATAAGCAATTCGTAATTCGTAGGATCACCATAAAGCAACTCTGAGAAAAGTGTTACCAAAATTAGATATTAATCACCAAAAATTTGACAACTGTGCCAGATTCCCAATTGTCGAAATATCCCCACAGACCTGTTCATAAAAATCGAGATTTCGATCGCAAAACATTTTATCGATAAAAGTATTTTTGGGCCTGGTTTCATGTTACTATAGTAGGAGCTTATTAAATCTCAATTGTGTTCACCACCTCATTTTTGAAGGTATAATTAAAAAAAAAAATTCCTTAAAAAAACTCTTTCGTAACATTCTTTGAAAGAAAGCACTTTTACGATGTACTTATTAAAGTCCGCACATCAAAATGACTAATTTCGTAAAGATTTTACAATTGGAATTTGAGCCCTTTGTTAGGGAATACAATAATGTCCCTGATACAAAGAAAAAAATTAAATCGTAAACTAACAAAAATAAGAAAAGAGCAAAACTTTTATATGTCTTTTGATAAAAATTAGCACATAAATGTACATACAATTCAACCATCCATTCTCCATCTAACATTTTCGACCAGGAATCTTCATCTAAATTTGTTACTTGACCCTTACAAAAAACCAATGCAGGTATTGTACATAATAATATGCTAAAAATAAAATATTTAGTAAAATTCATTTCAGATACGATTATGTAAAACAAAACTACTATTTCACACCAAACATGAATTTTCTTTATTTTGCGTTTGCGGTTCGAAAAGCTAATAGTTGCCACCTTGCACAATGGTTTTTAAAAGTACGTGTCAAAACAAAGAAAAAAAATATTTTTTTTCTTGAAAAGCCTTTAAATGAATGTAAATGTTTTAAAATAAAACATGCTTTTGCGAAAGCATTAAAACTTCAATTCAAGGAAATGATGAAAACAATTTTTTCTGATTCAAATGGCTCCAAATCTCGTTGCTTACGTTCGACGAGCACGACCGGTAGCGCCCGGTTAGTTAATCACATGACAGCTAATGATCAAGTGCTCTAATCAACTACTTAGAATGGTAACCGATTCGGTAACCGGTTGATCATAGAACGCTGCGGTTTGTACCGGTTACTTACCGGTAGACCGGTGAAGTTCATCGAGCGCAACCGTTAAAAGAAATCAAATTTATAAACTACTACTATAACTTCGTCGTGAGAAATCTGTTAATGAGCTTTGTTTACATTTCGTTTAAACATAAGCTTTCTTCGTAAGTGAAATAAGTAACAAATATTCGTAGGAATTAAGATGAGCTATCAGTTGTATAGAAATACAACTCTTGGGCACACTCTTCAAGAATCTTTGGATGAATTGATACAGGTTTGTTCTACCTTCTTTGTTGTCAAATTTCTCTCAAAACTTTCGAGCGATAAGTTGATGCTGTAACGTGTAACAAATCAACTCCATGTTCAGATTTTTACGGAAATTAACCTGTAAATTATTCAATAGATGTTTTTAAAGCCAGTTTCCCTTTGTATTCAATTTTTACTTATAGTGGCTCCCAAAAGTGACTGTACGATTGAAAAATTTGTAGGAAAACCGAAATCCTATGGAACGGAATTCAAATATGAAGTCCAAGGGAACCATCACAATGTCATCCTTAAAATGCGAAAATGAGTTTGTTTGTACTTCTTGTCGCCGTTTTACTCAACCGATCATCATGAAATTTTGTATACACACTGTCAGGGGTGCAGAATAGAACATGGGCTACCTTTCACACAAAAAACATTACTATTCAATGTGTTCTGTTCCAATTTCATTGAAAATCATTAATTTGCAAGTATCTCATAGAAAAAAAGTCATATTTTTCTTTGATTTATGCAGCATTTTAAAAAGCTACGAGAAGTTTGAGGGAAAACAAGGGCGCCTCCTAATTCTTCACTTTAGTTTGAATTCATATTCCAGGGGTTTGGCCTAAGAAAATTCGGGTCAGGTTACAAACCGGTCACAAAATTACAACTAGTTTAAAGGGACCCTTCACAAAATTCTGGTTTACCAAAACAGACCCTTCACAAAATTTCAATTGATAAAATTGGATCTTTCACCGGCTCCTTTTTTGACAAAATAGTACTCAAATCGGAAAACAAATATAAATAGATATGGTTTACAGTTTAAAATTTTACAAAAACATTTGATTTTTCACAAAAATTGGAACCTGTGAAAAATTGTGGACAGACCTCCCTGTATTCTGAAATGAGACTTATCTTTGTTTGTAAGGTACATTATTTATTATTATTGAAAACTTCCTGTAAGTTCAACGAAGTTCAGGTTTAGCTGAGTAATACCACAAGGGCCATGAAGTAAAGGGTGTTCATGTGTATGTGTCAGGGTTTAAGCTAAGTTCCAAAGCTCTTCAGCAAAAATTAAAAAAAAAAAGCTTTAGTAAAATGCTAAATTGATGTTGATGATTAATAAAATACTTTTACATATCTTTCTAACTGCCTCTACGTATTTTATCTCCATTCTCCAGTTGAAAGCAAAATTCTAAATTCAGCCAAGATATCTTTAAAGAAAGAACATACATCAGCTAATATTTTTCTCAATTTTGAAATTAATGATCTAGAATTGTACTTAGCATTGAATGAAAACAAGTTTGATTTTTAAAACGCCAATTCATTTATTCTGGGTACATAATATTCATTAAGACAAAGTAACCTTTGAATTTAATAATAGTTTAAACATGTTAGCTAAAATTTATAATAAGGTTAATGTCACTATTGCCATGCTCACTTCCTCTCTCAAATCATGCATAGTTTTTTTTCTTCTTCTTTGAGCAAAACAGCAAAAATGCCTTGCTTAATTTTTTAAATTTAAAAAGTATTTTAGTATTCTGAGAAAATTGTGACTGTAGTGGAAACCCTGGTATGTGTATAATTTTTTTTAAAGTTTAATGAAGACTGAAGACTTTCCCTTCTTTAAAATGTTGAAACAACAAGCCTTTCTGGTCTATTAAAGAAAGTCAGTAATTATTAATCTGGCCTGGTGCAAAACAAAACAATTTCAATGATTTTTTTTGTTGGAAATTTGTAGTTTCGAAGATGGTTACAAGTCAATCCTAAACTATATTTCATCTATTGTATGCAGGGTGCTATTGAATTAATTGCTTTACAATCCAAAACTGTTTGTACCAGACTCATGTATTTAATTTCAAAAGATACTTATACGTTTGTTTTCAGCGAAATATATCCCTTGACGACATAAAAGCTATGAGTCTTGGCAAAAACATGTCACAATTTAACTCTGTAAAACTCAAGATAAGCCTGGTTTTAGAATGTGAAATCAACTTAATATGTACAATTAGACATAGGAGCTAAAATAGCAATGGTACAAATGTCGGAAAAAAAAATTGGCTTCTCCTTACTTAAAATGCTTATAACTTTTTTTCTTGTTAGTTCATCGTCTCTGTTCTTTTTCCATTGGTAGAAAATGTTCTCAAAATGTATTTTCTCCTCCCTTTCCAATGAAACCAAATTTCGGCTTATACAATTATTATTTCCTGTAGAAACATCCATTTTTAAGTCAAAAAATTCAAATTGGAATAAAAAAAAAAACTGTTCATTGACTTTTTTTTTTTTTTGAAACGGTCAAAAACCTTCTCAGCACCATTCCAAATTTCAAGTCCCACTCTCCACATTTCAAGTTTACCCTGGACATACAAATTTGGCGTTATGGATGCCTCAGTTGCCAAATCGATTAACTCCACTGTTTAAAAAAAATCATCATTTCTGCTTTAATAGTGCTTATCATTGCTTAGCATGTGAATTTATATTAAAGTTCTGGTTCAGTACATTCTGATCATGTGATGGCAGAAAATGTAACACAAGGTCCTATTTAGTCCTTCGGATAACACCATCTTCTTCATAACTTTTCTCCAAGTTTTGTTTTATGGCGTTAATCGATTTGGCAAGTGAGGCATCCATATAAAGATGTCCAAAAAAAGTCTGGAATTCACATATATGTAAAAATTCACGGCAAAAAGAAAGTAAGTATAGTAACTGAGGTCCTATGCACTGAAAATCAAAAGAATTTTCTAATTTCGGATGGTTATAATCCAAAATTCAAAATTATTATCTAATATCAAAAATTATTCTCTATAGTTCAAAAGTATGAAAGTTCTTTGATGCATTAAAGCTAAATAATTTTATGTGAAATACAAGAAAATGGAAAGAAGCTCTCCTCAGCAAACATTTGAGTCAACAAATAAATATACTCCCTTAATGGGGTTCTGATATTCAGTAGTGTATTTAATTCAATTTTGCGAGCATGTTGGTCAACAATTTACTCAGTTCATGAATGAAATAATTTCATAGCAGGGAAAAAGGAGCAGCATCAAATAACCCATTGGGTTAGGACACCGAAGTAAGAAGTCTGACTTAGCCCAGAAACGCTCATTTTAGTCGCCTCTTACGAAATGCATGAGCTACAGTGGGACTATTCTTTCCCCTTGGTTACCACATGTTCACCATTGGGGCACCCTGGTCGCCACAAGGGGTAATTGGGATTTGGTTGGTGATCAGACTAGTCTGGACATCTTGAATCTTCTTCAGAAATTTTCACCCGGACACAGCATTCATTTCCAGTGGATTCCTTAACCTATTGGTCAGGGTTGTTTGGTTTAAACCAATTGATTTTTTAAAAAAAACCATGTGATTTTTTAAAAAAATTTTTAAAAAAAAAAGCCAAAAAAAAAAAAAAAAAAAATCCATTTTACAGGTTTACATTGATTTTCCCTCACATATTGAAAAATGTAAAATTCCATTTATGCTAAGTTGCAGAGATAAATACTAAAATTACAAAGTTGCTTCTTCAAAATGTATTACAAGCTTTAATCGAAAAAAAATATTAATATATTTTTTATTTCATATATGTGCCATAAAGCAGATTTCAGTCAACTTCCATCATTATGCTTAATTTGCATGATTAGTTAAGATTTACTAAGGATTGAATCTTTTATTGTAGATGCAATCCATTATATTGCTCACTCCTGTTGCAGGGGTGTGACATTTTTGCCCATTTATTCGCACTTTCCTGGAATTTTAACTTCGACTTGTAAGGTAATCAACAGTCTAACTTAATTGTTTGCACCTAAAAATTAAGATTTGTTCTGCAGGTGAACACAAATAATATTTTTTGAATCAAATTTAAGAAAAAAGTTTATACTTCATATTATGATACATAATAGTTCCTTATATTATAATGTAGGAAGATTAAAAGATAAATTTTTAAATTCCCAGAACAAAATGCAAATGTATGTGTAAAAATTGATTGAGAAATATATAAATTTTCACATATAAACTACACTCTCCATTGGTGTTTTTTTTTTGGATTCTGTGTGCTCAAAAGATTTTTATTGGCTATACACCTATACTGCTTTATGACTATTGGGTGCAGATAACTCTTAGTTCCCCCCCCCCCTTTTGTTCATTGGAATTGGGATTTTGGTATTTGCTTTGCCTTAGCTAACCTGTGCAGTTTACAAAAGTTACTTACTCATATTATTTTAAAAAGAATGTCTAATTCTTGTAGAAAAAAAGACCTAATCTGACTTTCATTTGATGAAATCAAAAATGAAGCCAGTATTTCGTATCATAAAGGGTCTATACATGCATAATAATATGTTAATCAAGTCAAACATTTCAATCTATTTCCCCGCAGAAAGCTATTTTAATTATTTAATTTAGTTACAAGATTTTGTTTTAATCTCTTTAATTAATCAAGAAATTAGGTATAATGTGACTATTGAATAACTGTTAATTACATGGAACCTTAATTACCTTCCAAAAATTAATTGTTTTTCTCGCAAATAGTTTTTAAACCAAAAAAAAAAAAAAAAAAAACCCGGTTTAAACCAAAAAAAACCTGGTTTAAACCAAAAAAACAGGGTTTTTTTCAAAAAAAAAACCCTCTTTTTTTTTACTAACCCTGCTATTGGTGTTGAAGGCAATGAAAGAGCAGACTCCCTGGCTGGGTCTGCTGCTGAGGAGGGTGTGAGTCTTCCTGGAAATCTCACCTTTTTTGAGATTTCCACCAAGGTAAAAATCGAGTCCAATAGAAAAATGAAAATTCTTCTCACCTACTCATGGCACTTTGCAAAATACCTGCTGACATCTTAGCTTGCTTGAGTTTTGCAAAGGATGAGGTCCTTTGCAACCCACAATTATTTTTAGTTGTTTTAGAGATAATTTGGATTTATGTGGATTGTCAAGCCCTGCTAGACAATATCGAGATAAGTAATAAAAATAAAAAAAATAAAAAGAAATGAAATAATTTTTTAAATGATGCTTGTTCATATTAGCACAAAGATGCTTGTCTAAATTGTTTCAGTAATATTTATTGATATTATTTCAGTGTGGTCAAATTACCCATCAGTTGGCTCTAAAAATTCTCCTGCAGTTTGACAAGGTGATAAATACTGCATTAGCTAGTAAAGTGAGAGCTAGATTAACATTCAAAGTAAGTAATTACACCTTGTTCTTTTCATAGTATAAATAAGGGAGAGGGAGGTCCAAGCAAACATTTTATTACAGGGTTGGTCATTTTGCCGGCATAAAGGTATTTTTGGCGGGACAATGGAAAAAAACGTGGCAAAAATGAAAAAAAAAAAAAAAAAAAAAAAAAAACGGCAAAAGAGGAAAAAATGGCAAAAACCAAATTAAAATTTAATTATAGTTGCATTAAGTTCTGTTAGTTAAGGAATAAAAATGATGTCAATAATGCATAACATTATGAATAAATATTTTACTTATTAATTTTATTCTTAATTAGACTAATTACTGAATTGAAAAAAATAAAAAAAGTTACAGTAATAGCAAATAAAAATCTCTGCTATGACTTATGGAAGCAAACTATTTTTTGTCCAGTTATTTAAATATTCAAAAAGGATTATGCCTATGAAATTAGTAAATTTATTAAAAGTTGAAAGTAATGTGTAACACTTAATTGTAAACAAAAATGTTGTAAATATTAACCATTGAAGCAAATTAAACATTAAATTTATTTTTGTCTAGCAAACTAGTAAAAGTAATATTTTATCACAGCATTTTTCATGCTTTTTATTCACATGCAACTTAAAAAAAAATGTGTCGGTAAGTTGTTGGCAAAAACCAATTTTTGCCGGGCGTAAAAAAAAACACGGTTTTTTCCACCTGTGGCAAAAACTTGCCAACCCTGTTTTATTATTATTATTTGCTCATTCCATGTTGAATTAGCCAGAAGAAAAAAAAAATCTCAACTTGATCATCTCATAATTTTATGAAACATTCAAAAATCACCATTTAACATATTAAAATAAAAATAAAAGAATTTTTTTTAGAAATTTATCATTCATGATGATGGAATAATTATTAACTTTTTTAATTTACTAAAAATCACTTGCCATTGCCCTCAGTGTTTTAAAACATTAAAACTCAAGTTATATGGGTGCTACAGAGCTATGTAATAGCTCAATTTAAAGGAAATTACTTACAGTATAATTTTATATGTAACTTGGCTTTTTGTGAAACAAAAAATAATTTACATAAAACTTTAAAATTTCAAAATTAAAAATTATTTGAGATAGTGTTCAAAATGTAATACAGCTGTTATAGAAGAATGCACTAAATTTGAAAAAGATAAAAGTAACCAAATTTTTTTATAACAAAAAGATAATAATAAAAACTAGAGGGCTTCGCCACCTGCACGTTTTGCTTGCTACCTGAGGTGGCTCAATGCCACTGTCGGCGTGTGACAATTGATGATTTTGATGTTCTTTACCTCTTTAATTCCCGCCCCTTGAGGTTTAGAGGGGTGAGACAAGGTGGTATGGCGTCCAATGGTACCAGTATTAACATGGTAGACAGTCGAGTCCGGAGAAGATAAGGTTACAGACATACACAGAAATTAATAGAAAATATGAGAAAGAACTTTTTTTTATAGCCACATTTGTCTGTTTCCCATCCAGCATAAAGAAAAAAGGAAGGGAGGGGGAGGGATACCCTGTGCATTAATTTTAATAACATACACAGAAAATCCATAAAATGTGAAAGAAAATTCAAGCCTCTCTGAACCCATTCATGTTGCCATTGAATTGTACGATGGCAACAGGCCAATGACCTCTGCAATGCCATTGAAGCTAAAAGACAAACTTCTATCTATAATAACGTGTTACCGTAGAACCATCCAAGGACATGATAGCTCAAAATTTTTACAAGGTTTTGATCCATCGATACATTTAAGAGTTTAAAGAAAAATATTTAAATTTGCTCTCTTGATACATTTGGATATTTCAACTATGCCATTTTTTCTCGCAGTTGATAAAATGCATTTCTTCCTGCATGTTTGTTGAAAGAAATTTGGCAAGAAATTACACCCAAAAGTTCAATTACTCTAATAAATTGACAAATTGCATAAATTAGGCCATCAAAAACCATTAAATCATAATAAAAATATTTATAGGAGTATATTTTATCAAAAATCAATTTATCTTTCTCAAAATCTTATGTATCTATTAATCTAAAAAACAATGTATGATTGTACGTCATTTTTTAAAGAAAAATAACGAACAAACTTCAATTAGATAAGGATAAATTAAGAATTAAATTACTTTAATCTTTCAGTTTTTGGGTGGTTTATCATAACACATAACATTTTTATTGTGTTTTCAAAATTTTTTGCTGAACAATAATATTTTAAACAAATAAAAGTATGAAAGATAAACTGCAATTTGTAAAATTACAACTTTTAAAAACACTGAACTCCTGACTGCAATTCTTGAGAGCAAAAACTCTTTATTAATCAGAAACAAATAAATTTTTTTTTTTTTTTTTTTTTGTTTTTCAAATGATAATTTTTGTAATTTGTTTCAGGCTGGCCATCTTGAAACATATAGGTTTTGTGATAATGTTTGGACATTTGTGCTGAAAGATGTTGAGTTTCGTGAAGTTCAAGAGCTGATCAGAGTGGACAAAGTAAAAATTGTCGCTTGTGATGGAAAAGGTAATAAACTTTTCACCCTCTAATATAGCCCTGAATTGTCAGAAACATCGTTGTCCAAAAATGCATTTTTTTATGCTGCAGGAGATAGCATTTTATTTAAGTGAAAAGAAAACAATCAACGAAATACTAATTTTTAATTTCAATTTCATTTGCTTAAATTCCACTAAGTAATCTATTTGAAAAATCAGAATAATAAAGCACAACGTACAATGTAAACTAAATACTAAACAACTAACAGTTAAAATCTTAAATTGTTAAATTTGAAACAATATTTAAAACACTTTCTGCGAACTAAAACATATTTTACATAATAATAACAAAAAAACTAGTCCTTTATCTCCAAGTGGCATTTGATCTGTCAACTTACCAGCTATCAAACATATGAGAAAACAAATGAAGCGAGAAAGTACAAAATCTCATTTGTGGTAACACTTTTTATCACCAAAATCACATGATTCCCCCAGACCAGCAGAAAAAGAATGGCAGATGGATTATAAAAGATAAGTTTAAGTAAAAAATGCATGCTGAATGCACTTTTAACTCGGTCTGTAGGAAATGCTGATTGATGTTTCTCTTTTCTGCAAATTAAAATAATTTTGGATTTATCTACTGATTTCTTTTCCAAATAAGAAATCCAATTCCCTGTTAAGGTGCTAAGGTTATGGTACTTAAGTGCTGAGTTGGAAAAGCTCTATGTTAAGGTCTTTTTACCTTTCAAACTTAATTTAGGTATGAAGTTAAAAGCTAGAAATTTTTCTTCTGGGAGATGTTTAGAGCAGGGTGTGCCGCAACAAGGCCCTTAGTGTGCCACGGTATTTTTGGAGTTGTAGAATAAGAACGAACACCTACTTTACCTGTGCAAGAAATCATATAATGTTCCTAGTTTCATTAAATTAATACATTAATGATGTATTAATTTAACACATCATTAATTGTTAAATGATGATATTGTTAAATGATTATTGAAATGATTATTGTTGAATGATGTCAACATTTATTTTACCGACATGTAATCGTACAGGGAACAATAGGTTCCGATGCAATGAATGAAGAGGTCAAAGTGCCAGTTCCAGACTAGGTTATCAGGCGACTAATTATTGACATGACGGGGGACATTAAAAACAATGGTTGATAAACTACAAGTGGCTGATTTTTTTTTAATATTTTAAGTTGATGAATCAACAGGTATAAAAGGTGCACTACTCTTGCCAATGAGGATGGCATTCAATATCATTTTATGTTCTCCAAAGAACTTTCTCAGCATGCAACGGGTGATGAAATATTTTGCGTTACAGCTAAATTAGTAAAAAGCAAGGTGATCCAGTGTTATAACTGCACATGCGCATGCAATGATAGAGCAGTTGCAGAGATGGGAAATATCGAAGGGTTCATGTGAAATGCGAAAACTCAAAGTCCAGGTGTTCAAATCGGTTTCCTCCATCGTGAAACTCTCCTGGCAAACAATATGACATATTAGCTGAAGTTAGCCTTGGTTGAGGCAGTAAAAACCGTCAACTTCATACAATTAAGGCCACTTAATTATCATATTTTCATTGTCTATTGGAAGACGTGGGTGCAGATCATCACTCCCAGCTTCTTCACACGGTAGTTCGATGTTTTTTGAAAAGCAAGATCCAGCCAGCCTTTGAGTTGGGGGACGAGAGGTACAAATTTCTGATGTTTCACGATGAAACAAAACATACCAGTTTGTTACAAGACAAATATTTTCTAGGAAAACAAGTGTATGTGGCTAATATTTTTTAGAATCTTAACAAACTGAATCGAAGATTCATGGAAGTGGTGAGTATCGTGTTCATATATATGCACGATTAAACAGATTCAAATCAAAAATTCAGCAGTGGAGAGAGGAATTCGTTCGTGGCCCACAGGACAAGTTTAAACGGACCAACTACAGTTGGAGCAAACCTAGCCTGGCAGCATTATGAAGGCTACACAGATTCGAATTAGAACATTACGATGCTGCCAGGTTAGGTTTTCTCTAACTATATCACATTGAAAGAAAAGCCTAAAATGGTGATAGAACATTTGACCATGATTCAGACCAAAAGTTTAAGCACTATTTCAAGTTGACTGGCATGGGTGCCCATATGCAAAATTTTAAAGGGGGTTAGGCTCAGATATTTTCCTCATGATCAGGCCCAGATCTGTAAATTTTTAACCCCCCTGCAACAAAATCTGTAGGACTTCCCCCGCCCAGAGTCCGGCAGTGTATTTTTGCAACATTAATAAGTATTAGTGCTAGTTTTTTCTCTCAATTTCTTGGGCTATTGGGAGGATAACCTTAACCCCTTAAGGACATGGGCCTCCCTGCACTGCAGTACGCAGATGCGGGCCTGCCCATGGTTTAGCAGAATATTTTCCCCATGGAAACCGATTTCAGTTCTAAATAGAGTTATTAAAATTTCACATTTTTAATAACTTATTCATTAATGGCTGAAAAAGAAATGTTTTTGCAAAGAAAAAAAGTACTACAAGCAAAGAAGTTCTAATTTCTATGGGGGGGGGGGCTTGGGCCCCTACTTGCCCCCTTATATTGGCACTCATTCTGACTGGCATAGAACAGTATGACTGGGTTCGTGATCCGTTGGCACATCAGCAAGGAATTTTTTTCAGAAGAAAAATTTATCGATCTCAAGAGCAATTGCTCCTTTAAACTGGGATTTAGTGCCTTTGGATGGATATTGGCTGTTAGTAAAAAGAGTATGCCAAAAAATTTCTGCTCAAGTTATTCATGAGCTGTTTACTGTTACCATTATTCTAAGCATTGATACTTTTCAACAACAAAAAATTGTTGCTAAATGCTCGATTTAAAAACTTCATGTAGCTTTTCTTATCATAAAGCTGAATAAAAAGTTCTACTTTCTCTCAAGACAGACATAACTTTCTCAGCCGTGTTAGGTGAAAGTTTGAGACTTTCTGGTCATAATAATCACTAAAATTCATGATGAACTTCAATTCAATTTCTAAAAAAACTGAAAAAGGATGGAAACGCTGGTTTTCTCCCGTTCCTTGCTTCAATTAGTAAATGATGGAAACATTTCCCATATTGACATATGAAATTTAGTTCAGTGTGCAGTAAGAATCGAACCAACAATCAAGTGCGCCATAAAGTAAAAAAAGGTTGAGAAGCACTTGTTTAGAGCATATTTAGTTTTAAGCCCTTTGCTTTTTGGGTCATCTCTGCACAAAATGGCAGATAATCACTTAATCACATGAAGCACCCTTTTTTTTAAATCTTAATTTAAAAATTTCTAGACTGAATAATAAAAAAAAAGCAAGGTGCATATTCCGTTTTTTTATATTTCTCTGTGTCAAAATAAATATCTAGCTGCTTTAAATCTGTCTGCACAGCACATCCCAATGCAAACTAAATTTGTTTAAAAAAAATTAATAAATTTTGTAGAAGGTATGCCATTTTGAATAAAAGAGTTGTCATCTAATTCTTTTTTTTTTCAACTTTATTTAAATTATAAACCCTAAAATATTTGATAGTAAAATGTACTTCCTGTTGGTATGGTATTATTAATATTATTAGTTAATAAAGTATCTTCAAGAGAATTATTTAACTTTGCCTTTCTTTTTTTTCAGATGAAAAGAAAAACTTATGAATTTTTGTTGAAGATTTTAGTTTTGTAATTGTTTAATAAATTGATGTATGTTTGCGTCTTAAAGTTTTTGTTACATTTTTTGTCAATTAAGGAATAAAACATGTTTTAAAATTGAACTCTTAGTTTTTAATTAAAATGTGTTGGAAGTAAATATTGTCAAATCTGAGTGTATATGTACTGCACTCAGATTTTACAATAGATCTGTTACTAAATCTTTCAGCACATGAAATATAATCTGATAATCTTCAATGGTCATCCGGAAAGTAAGTATCTAAGAGACAAAACATACTTGGAAAAACTAATTTGCCACCTTAAAGCAACAGGATATCTTACTGATATTCCTGGGATTAGATATCTCACTGTTCCTTGGAGGTGGCGAATCACCTTTCAGTGGCCCAGTCTGTGCCATAACCTCCCTAGGTGGTCACTCCTTAATAACAAAAGATGCAGCATGTTTCAACTTGTTCTCATCATAAGAACTAATTTTCACACTTACCATGGGATAAGTTTTTGTAGTCCAGTGTCGATTTGTCTGCCACTGGCATTGAGCGAGATGTCATAGTAGTGTGCACATATATAACAACTCCCACAAAATATGCTGCAGAAGAGCGGAAGTTTCGTGAAAAGGCAGACCATCCACCCTAAAGCCCCAAATGAAATTTGCTCCCAGTGATGTCCATCTGAGACAGTGAGAAGCTAAGGAATGTAAGTGGCAAAATTAAAATTGTGGAGATAGCCTGTACAAATAGTAGGGGAATTTCTCCTCTGTCTTGGGGCAAGAGATAGTACTAGTAGCCCTGGTATAAGGACGGATCCAGAAATAGTTCAAGGAGGGGGACGGTCGATTTTTTAATTTAACCCATATCTGGCTTTTACATGCTTGGAGGAGGGAAGCTGCCACATTATTTTTATCTAACACAACTAAAACAAAGGAGGTTTCTGAACCTATTTTTTTCCTTTCCCGTTGAAAGAGGTATTCTAAAATTGCGTTTTAGAACTTCAATTTCGTAGTGATTCTGGGGGAATGTTTTGAAACCTACTTGCCCCTAACATGATCGAAGGTTGTCAAAAACCACACAATTTTGGTTTTGAAAAATTACCAGAGGAAAGTCACTGAACCCATTCCTTCCTGTTCCGCAACCCGAAATGTTTACAATCGCATCTTTAAATCTTAAATTTTGCAAGATGTTCGGGGAAAGGATCTCCCCTCCAAAGATTGTCTGAAATGGGGTTCCAAACATTCGAACCCCATTCCTTTCCAAAACATTGTCAAAGATGATCTACACTTGCGTTTTAGAACTTCCATTTGGAAAAATTGCCCTTCCCTTATATCCGTCCTTGCCCTGGTAGGTGCTGCGGTACAACATGATTGGGCCGTGGTGGCCTAAACGGTAAGGCATCGAACTTGTGACCAGAGGGTCTTGGGTTCGATCCTAGCCGGTTAAAGATCCACCGTCTTCATTAATGGTGACTGGTAGATGTAAAAATGCTCATAGTCACAAAGTCTTCCATATGAAACGATACCTCTGAGGGTGCTGGACCAAGGATTGCTCGGTTTCTAGTATGGATAAAAAAATCAGAACTGTCTTTAGGGTCCCAGCAACTGGTTAAACCACAAAAAGTGGTAGGTACGGGGGACCCTGGAGTGAAAAGTGTATAGCAGAGGGTTCATACTCAATTCGGATGAAAAAATTCCATGACTTTTCCCAAGACTTTTTCATGACTTCATAACAGGGTTGTTTGATTTAAACCATGCTGGTTTAAACCAATTGGTTTAAAAAAAAAAAACATGCGGTTTTTTTTAAAAAATGGTTTAAAAAAAATCCATTTTACAGGTTTGCATTGATTTCCCAACACATATTGAATAAGAAACAAATTAGGATTGGAAAAAGCTTCAAAGCTAGTCTTTTTGTTCAAGGCTTTCAACTAAATGAATTTTTTCTAAAGACTGTTGGAGAAACAACGGTTCTTTTGGTTTAAAGCAAAATATTTTTAATCTGTTACAAACAAAAACTGTATAATTACATTTATAAATATACAGGGCAGAGCATTTTTTAAGGAATTTTCACTAGGCGACATAAGTTTAAAATAATTAAATGTCTAACTGTTGCTATATATATATCTTTTTATATCCGTCGTGAGATCAAAAACGTAGGGGACGTATGGAACTGGCGGCCCTTTAATTAATTCAAGCGAATCTTAGATAATAGGTTCAGCTTCTGGTTTATGAGTAAACCTTTAAAAGATCTAAATATTGTAAGTAATCGAGTTCGCTTATTAGATTACCGGGAAAAGATAATATCTTGCTTTATAATATTAACTCCGAAATAAGGGGTTCCGGGGTTTCTCCACAGGAAAATTTTCAAATTTGTAGTCTTAAAAACGCATTTTAGATGATCTTTGGTAATGTTAGGGGAGAAATGGCTTGGTAGCGCTCCCCTGTCTATGGAGAGATTTCAAGGCCCTTCCCAGAAATTTTTTCTCATTTGTAATCTTAGAAATTCATTCTAACTGTCTTTCGTAATATTAAGGGATCTGAGGACCACCCTTCTCTAACTCATTTTTCAAAATTGAAGCCTTTTAAAAACGCAAAGATTATCTCCAATTATGTAAAGAAGAGGGAGGTTCGGGGGTTCTCCGGCGGAATTTTTTTGCAATTGTAGTGCTAAAAACGCGGGTTAATACCATCTTTTCATGATGTTACGTGAAGGAAAGACTCGAAGCCCCATACCAGGAAATTTTTCTAACTAGCTGCCTTAAAAATGCATTCTAATTATTTTTGGTAATAGTAGGGGAGAAGAGGTTTGGAGAGCTCCTTCAGAAATTGTTTTAAATAGGGAAGTTGCAACCTATTAAATGTTCATATTTTGGCTATTGGATATTGTTAATTGACCCTCAAAACTAAAAAATTCACCATCGCCGAATTTTAAAACACCGTGGTTGATTTTTAATGAATTTTTAAAAATCCACGCGCAAAGGTGCGCGCTTCTGAAACGTCACGAGCCTACGTCACAGGGCGCGAATGTGCAGCCTTCCGCCGAAGATCCCTTGTTTTCGCTAGGAACATTTTGAGCGCGCTGATATTTTTATTTTTTAGAAATTCAATAATCCTTTTGAACACACTATGGAGACCGGATTCGTTAAAGCACAATCTAAATAATCTTCCTCGTGTAACATCAATGATTTTATTCGAATATTTCCGAGAAGATTAGAGGTTTAATGCTCCAGAAACGCGAGGAGTTAAATGCGAGGAGATAAGCCTTTTACGTTTCGTCTTCGAAGTCGAATGCGTGACCTTCGGCTTCTCCCCTATCGGAAGAGGGCATGACGTCACTTACTATGCCATTTGACGTCACAAAAGCTTGAACTTTAAAAATTAATTTTAAAAAAAAACTATTTATCGTATCGCAAATTTTTTTTCACCTATGATGTTCATACATGTTACTCTATCATATAAAAATAAAATTGAAAAATCGAAAACGATCTATGGGTATTTAAGAAGAGGAGAGATTGAAAGGCCTACAATACGAGAACATTTCCCATCTCAGGAAACTTTTCTAATTTGTAAAATAAAAATCGCATTCTAGACTATCTTTGGTAAGGTTACGGATATAGATAATTAAAAAGAACACAAAACACACTGCATATTTTGAACAAAAGCAGTTTTGTTTGCTAAAGAAGTAATGCTGTCACTAATTTTTCCTTGATGGAATCAATAATATTTTTTTTTAATGTGTAGTTAAAATAAAAGAAATCATATGGCTATTTCTTGGAAAAACCACGATTATTAACGGAAACGGCACATCTTAACAAAGTCTAATCATATGTGTCGTGAGTTTTACCTAGTAAACAAGTTCTGAAATACAATTCAAAAAAACAAAAGAAATGCGTAATAACTCTATTAAAATTTGTAGCTTACTTAAAAGCAATGTTATCTTTCTAACAATATTATTTTAAAATATTTTTTTTTTCATTTTCATTTATAATTTTGACAGGCAGTGAAAATATGATACGTAGTAACACTCATGACGATGAATATTGTGCATTTTTATTTAAAAATTATTATTTTTTTACGCAATTCAAGGAACAAATTTATTCATGAAATGTATGATTTTTCGTAAAAATAAACATTTAAATACTTCGTTAAAATACTGTCATGTTGTCCAGTAACACTCATGACATTGAAGGTGAAAAATTTACTTTTAAAGTAAAATATCTCTAGTTGTATGAAATACTAAGCTCAAATGAGGCAATGAGAAGCAAAGGGATGCAAGTGGACATTTTCAAGTTTCGAGTAAAGCGCGTATAAAGAAGGCTTTCATTAATTGGATTTTTTTTCTAAATTATGCTATACAGCAACACCTACCAGGACTACTAGTACAATCTCTTGCCCCAAGACAGAGAAGGGGTTCACCACCATTTGCACTGGTTATCTCCAAATTTTTAATTTTGCCACTTGCATCCTTTTGCTTCTCACTGCCTCGAATATGATTGTACCCTTAAAAATAAACTATTACAAGAAATTTTTCCCGAAATAAATAAAACAATTGATGATATTTATGTTTGAAATTTTTCAAATGTTGTTTAGGCAAAAGTTTGGAAACTGACCCTGGTGATTTATTTCTGCATAACCAAGAACAGACGCATCAAATATGCACATTTGAAACGAAACAGATGTGTTTGTTACAAATAAGAACATAGAGCAATTAGTATTTTTTAAATATGTCGAGGCGTGATACAAACGAACGTTTGGCTAGCATTTACCACTTTCTAGAAGACAAATACATGCATGGTCGCATCCAGCTTTTAGTTTCGGAGGGATCATATCCTCATATATATAATAGCAAATGATCGAGTAACCCGCGTGTTTTAACAATGAAACTTGCGCCACGGCATGATAATTTGATAATATGTTTTGGTAATGTTTAACATGCTGGGAAAGACCTTACAAGGAAAGACAAGGCTGAACTTGATCCGGCAACTTAACAGTTTTACTGGTAAGACTGTGTCATTTCAGGGAAATAAAGAAAAGAAAAAATGGTCAAAAATGAACGCTACCTACTGGAGTTTTGGGTTAATCCACTGGAGTTAGGGTTATAATTTTAAGTATCAAAATATCACCATTGACGGGCGATTTTCTAGCTAGTAAATAATATTCAGGAACTTATAGAAGTAGATTCATATTTACAGAAGGAATATTAAAAAAAATAAACAAATAAATAAATAAAACATTTTAAAATAAATTCACGAAAACTTTGTTATGAAACACCGAATGTATGTGTGTGGGGGTAGAGGCATTCAATTTACCGGACCCCCTTCAAAAGATTTTTCTGTATCCGCCCCTGCCCCATGCTACGGAGCGTTTATTCTAAAAAAGTTATGGATGTATGTGGCAGGTTGAGGGAAGGAGGGGGGGGGGGGGGGAGCGAAGTATTGTTGTCCCGCCTCATCTCCAAAAACTTGCAATGTGGCCCATGAGTAAAAAAGGTTGAAAAAACCCTCTCTAAACCATATCCCGACATTCTTCTTATTTATTCAGACATATATTAAAATAAAAAGCGTATGTATTTGAATTAAATAACAAATTAAAATCAAAGTATAATCATTTATTTCTCTTACCTTTTTGATGAAGGAAAGAACAACGTTTCATGTTGAGTGGTGGGGAGAGAAAAAAAAATCTGTCAACGAAAGCGCCTTTCGTTCGTAAACTCTTACTCTAAACTGCCCATTTTGTTCATAAGCCCTCAAGTTCCCGCTAAAAATCATCACACCCCGAGTGAATTACTGATTAGTCTGGAATTTACACCAACACCACTGAGTCTACCCGATGTACGGTACAATGATGACTGGATGGCGACAACAATTAGCACCCCTTAACCCGCAGGGGATGACATGTTTTCGTAACCAGTCGGGCGGTTTTTAACGAGTAGGAAAAAAAAGAGAAAAACTGCTTTTGGTTGACAGCTGGAAAATGCCCGATGTAATTCTGTTGCTCATGAGGAAAGAAAAGAAAGGTCTGAAATCCTTTTACAAAAACAAGGAGTGGAACCATTGTTGAATTTTCCAATGTCGCCCAGTAGTTTGATTTTGCATCTTCTAGGCCACAGAATTTTTTCACTACGCGACATTGGTGTCGCGTAGTACCTATGTTAAAAAATGCTCTGATACAGGGTGTCCGAAAAGTCCTTGACACATTTAACCTAAAATACCATTGTTATGTGTCGAGGACTTTTCGGACACCCTGTATATGTAATGTATTCAACTCATTTCAGAAATATGTGTATGAATCTTTTTACAATAACATATGCATAAATACATAGCAACTTTTACGTTATAAATTAATATTATTTAGTACTTTGAACAAAAAGCAAGTTTTGAAGCTTTTCCAGAGCCTAATCAATTTTTGAGTTATAAATGATATCTAAATGACAAAAATATATGCACTGCACTTTTCTGAAGCTGGTTTTAGTAATGTTGAAGACTTTTAAAGACGGTTTCGTTGCATTTTTCAAATTCTTTTTCCTGGCTTTTCCACCACTCAGTCACTGTTGCAGAAGATATAACGTTTTTGGCAAAAAAAATTTCTTGAAATAGAATTTGCTACACATTTATTTGTTCTAAAGAGTTTGCATTAAATATTGTAACGGATTCGGTGCGACTTCCACTTTCTTGAAATGAAGACACAGTTCTTGATAAAAACACAGGAAATTTATTTACACTATGTACAGGAAAGATCTTCAACCACTGCTAAATTATTCATCCGCAATTAAGCAATTATCACACAACACCGTAAACTCAACGTTTACACACGTATTTACTTCCAAATACGAAAACAACACAGCGAAATGCCTCGCTGTAAACAGAGCAAAATGCTCTCCAGTTCGAAATATCAATCGAAACTCCCCGTTTATCCATCGCTAACGGCTTTTATAAACATCCAAGAATTTTCTACAACATTCTTTCTGCTTCGAGAAATGCGTAGACCGTTATCAAATTTTATCAATGAAAATAAAAAGAATAGGGGGTTGTATACTTTAGCCATATGTTAAGGGGTTGTATATTCATAACGGGAAATTATTTACAGGTTACGTTACTACAATAATTACTATTTACAGGATTTGTAACATTGCCCCCTTCCTAAGGACTGCACGTCCCGGGCAGTACAATCCCCAGAAAGGGTGCCAAACTTCTATCACAAGTTTACAAATATACACATTAATTAATAACTAACAGATACAGAAAACACAATAATAACAAGAAATATTACTAAACATTAAAAGCAAAAATTATCTACAACTTTTATGTTATCAACCATGGTTGTTTACGTAATACTCATGAACTATGGCCATAGTATGGGGCTAACCGATCATAATGTACAACCCTAGGTTTTGCATTAGGTGATTTTTGGATCCTCACTACGAGGTCATTCAGTCGGTTAAGGACTTTGTAGGGTCCATCCCAATGCGACTGCAATTTGGGTGAAAGACCTTTCCGTCGGATGGGATTCCATAACCAAACCTTGTCGCCTTCGTTGAATTCATGTCCAGTAGACCTTGTGTCGTATCGGGTCTTCATCTTCTCCGCCGCGATGTTGATTCGCTCTCGTGCGAAGTTATGAACGTCTTCCAACCGGGCCTGGAGATCCTGGATGTACTTACTCCTCAGGCGATGCAGGCGCATCCGGAGGACGACCGAAGACGAGATCACAAGGTAGCCGAAGCTCTCGTCCGAAGAGCATCTGAGATGGGGCATATCCGGTAGTCTCGTGGACAGCACTGCGGTAGGCCAGCAGGAACAAAGGCAGCTTCTTGTCCCAATCCTGTTGATTTCTGGAGACCATAAGTGAGAGATTATTCAGGATTGTGCGGTTAAATCTCTCCACCATGCCATCCGATTGTGGGTGTAGTGGTGTTGTCCTAGTTTTCTCAATTCCGAGAATTTGACATAGGCCCTTAAAAACAGCAGAGATGAAATTCCTCCCTTGGTCGGAATGAATCTGCAAAGGTGTTCCATATCTCGAGATCCAATGTTGGACTAGAGTCTCTGCTACGGTGGTAGCTTCTTGATCTGGAATGGGATACGCTTCGGGCCATTTCGTGAAATAGTCGATGGAAACAAGAACGTATTTGTTCCCATCAGCAGTTCTTGGTAGAGGACCCAGGATGTCGATCCCAATTCGTTCGAAAGGAGCTCCAACGTTGTACAGATGTAGCTTCCCTCTGCTTCTCTTCTTCGGTCCTTTACGAGCAGCACAGGCGTCACAAGAATGGCACCACTTCTCCACATCATCCTTCGCCTTGCTCCAGAAGAAGCGCTCCCGAACTTTATTAAGGGTTTTCAAGACACCAAAATGTCCTCCAGTCGCACTACTATGTATTTCTTTCAGAACATCTGAAATCCTTGATCGGGGAAGTAGTAACTGCCACCTAGATGTTTTGCCGTCGTCAGATTCCCATTTTCGGTGTAGCACGCCGTTCCGTAAATGGAGCGAGTTCCATAAAGCCCAGTATCTTTTTGTTGCAGGACTGAAGATGGAAACGTCCTGCCAGCTAGGTCGCCGACTGTCACTTTCCATGAACTCCAAAATTGGTTTTATGTCGGGGTCTTCAAGTTGATCTTTTCGAACTTGGTCGTCACTCCATGGATCAGGTTCTGATGATATTGGAGTCACTGTCACCTGATAGGCGGTAGAGCTAGTCGTTCCATACTGTTTCTCGATTCGGGAACAATAGTGGCAGTTCTCAGGACAGGGTCTCCTTGATAAAGCGTCAGCATTCCCGTGAGATAACCCTTTTCGATGCTTGATCTCCATGTCATATACCTGGAGCCGCTGTATCCATCTGGCTATCTGGCCTTCCGGATTTTTGAAGTTCAAAAGCCAAGTTAATGAGGCATGATCTGTCCGAAGCAGAAATTTTCGGCCGTAGAGGTAATGATGGAAGTGTTCTACAGCTTTCACTATGGCCAGTAACTCCTTTCTGACGCAGTAATTTCGCTCCGACTTTGATAAGCATTTGCTCCAGTAAGCGATGACATGTTCATTTCCGTCAATTTCTTGGGATAAAACAGCTCCGATGCTCTCGTTGCTCGCATCAGTGTCCAGGATGAAGGATTTTTCAGGCTGAGGATAGGCGAGAATCGGCGTTGATGTTAAAGCCTCCTTCAGTCGTAGAAATGCATCTTCGCATTCTTTGGACCATTCAAACTTTTGCTTGCTCTCCGTCAGCTTATGCAAAGGGTCGTGCAATGTTGGAAAAACCCTTCACAAACTTCCTATAGTACGTGCAGAGCCCCAGGAAACTTCGCAGCTGATGGATGTTTTCGGGACGACTCCAACTCCTGACCGCAGATACCTTTTCTGGATCGGTCTGTACACCTTCAGAAGAGATGATGTGACCAAGGTAGTTCACTTCCCGGCGGAACAAATTACATTTGGACGGGCTTAACTTCAAATTGGCTTCCTTAAGCCTTTGCAGCACCTTCCTAAGATTTGCCAGATGTTCTTCGAAACTGCGTCCCACGATGATGATATCGTCTAAGTAGACCAGACAGGATTCGTAGGAAAGTCCTCTTAACACTGTCTCCATAAGACGCTCGAAAGTAGCTGGTGCATTGCAGAGGCCGAAGGGCATCACTTTAAACTGCCATAAGCCTTGTCCAGTTGTAAACGCTGTCTTTTCTCGGTCATCAGGGTGTATCTCAACCTGCCAGTAGCCGCTCTTCAAGTCCAGGGTCGAAAACCACTTGTGTCCGGAAAGAGTGTCCAAGGTGTCGTCTATCCGTGGAAGAGGGTAGCTGTCTTTCTTGGTGATTTCATTCAGCCGTCGGTAATCGACACAAAATCTGGTGGAGCCATCTTTCTTTCGGACCAAGACGATGGGAGAGGCCCAAGGACTGGATGAGGGTTCGATGACATCATTCTCCTGCATCTCTTTCAGGAGGGTCTCAACCTCTTCCTTCTTGGCGAACGGTAGTCGTCTTGGATGCTGTTTAATAGGGGGGTGTTCTCCAGTGTAGATCCTATGCTGCGTTAAATTCGTACGGCCAACATCCTCCGATGTAGATGAAAACAGATGCTTGAAGTCGTCCACCAATTGTTCCGCAGCAGTTCTTTGATCTTTCGATAATGGCGCACTCCCAATTAACTTCGACGTCAAGGACTCAGAAGACACAGTCTCAGGGGAATTGATTCTTCTAATGATGCAGTTTACTGGAGTACAAGTTGCCAACACTTCACCTTTTCGGATATTCCTTGGCCTTTCACTCACGTTGGCGACTCTCACAGGAATTACATCCTTAGAAAGGTCCACAAGCGTAGATGCTACCAGTACTCCTTTTAGGCTATTGCTTAGGTTAGGGTATTCAATGAGTCCAAATCGAAAACTATTGCTTTCTTCAAGGGAGCCAGGTATTAATGATTCTGACCTTGAGGGAATCGATAAATCTGTTTGAGCTATTATTTGATGAGCGGATTTTACATCACTCTCTGCAGGGAAAACGGCTATGTCTTCTCTCATCGAATGCAGCTCATTAGTCTTGAAGTCGAGAGTGAAGTCATATTTCTTCAAAAAGTCCAATCCGAGAATGAAGGGGTCCGTGATATTAGCGACGAATGCCGTATGATGGTAGGAGGCATTCCCAAACACTATTTCCAAGTCCACTTTACCGTCAATCTCAATTTTGTCACCTGTCACAGTCTGGAGACTTACGCGTGGCGATGTCCACAGCAGTTTCAATCCAAATTCACGAGCCACATCTGTCCTAATGATTGTCACATTGGCTCCAGTGTCAACAATCAGTCTGCAGGGGTTCCCATTTACATGTGCGTAAATGAAAAGTCCATCACTGCCACTACTAGAAGAGGAAATCTGCAGAGCTTTAGTGGTGGTGATTTCCTTCCCTCGCGTAGCTTGGCGAGCCGGACAACTCCTTCGCAGGTGTCCTTCACTACCGCATTTCCAGCACTTCTGCTCTTGTTTCTTTTGGGCTGTTATGCTGCTCAAATGCCTTGTCAAGTCACCGAGTTGTCTCTCAAGTTCAGCGAGGTGGGACGACCTGGAATCAGACTCATCAGCTTCCTGAGTCCGGATTAGATGGCGATCCACACGGGTTGCTTCTTGGGCGGCCTCGTATCTCATCGCATACACAACGGCAGAATTCAGGTCTTTGACATCCGCCATCCGTAGAGCTTTCTGGATTTCCGGATCTCGAACCCCGTCGATGTAGTAGTTGAGTGCCAGGTTGTCTCGAACATCCGCAGGGCAGTCGTAAAAAGCAAGATGAGACAGTCTCTCGATGTCCGCCGCAAGCTCTTGCAGGGTTTCCCCAGTTTTCTGGAAACGGGACTTCAACTGGAGTCGGCTGAAATCTTTCTGGCACTTCTCACCGAAGCGAAGCTCCAACGCAGATGTGAGGGCGGCGAAATCCAGGCGCTGGCCGTCCGGAAGGGTCTGGAGAATGTCCGCTGCGTCACCTCTCAGGGATGCTGCAAGATGACAGGCCTTGGTAGCAGAGTCCCATCCGTTCGCTTCCGCCACTATCATGAATTGAGTTTTGTAAACCCGCCACGAAGTTTTCCCATCAAATGTGGCAAGTTTAATGGACGGTCGAGCAACCGATGTGGGAGCGCCAAACTGTACAGAGCTGCTTTCCGCGGTCGCCAATCTCCTTTCCACGTCCTTAAAGATCTCTTCTTTAAGTAGATGAAATCTTCTATCTTCATCTTCAAATTTATTTTCTACAGCATTGAATCGGCTTTCAACGGCATTAAATTTTTCTTCAATAGCATCAACTCGATGCTCTATGTCATTAAATTTATTTTCCATCACAGTCTTTACCGAAATAAGGTCGTTTTTAATTTCTTCTTGGTTAGACGTTAAGTCCTCTTTCAGCACCGTTAAATCGCTTTTTAACTGGTCTTGATTTGCCAACATACTTGCAGTCAGATCATTTTTTAATTGTTCTTGATTAGCCGCCATATCATTTTTTAATTGTTCTTGATTAGCCGCCATATCATTTTTTAATTGTTCTTGATTAGCCGCCATCTCACTCTTCACAGAGTTGATTGCATCAAGCAGTTGTTTTAATTGTTCATCCATTGCGCAAATAATCACCATAAAAATAAAGTCCAAGTTTAAAAAGTCTTTATGAAAAAATGTCCAAAGTCACACTTACTCCAAGAAAGTCCAGAAGAAGCCCCACGTTGGGCGCCAAATTGTAACGGATTCGGTGCGACTTCCACTTTCTTGAAATGAAGACACAGTTCTTGATAAAAACACAGGAAATTTATTTACACTATGTACAGGAAAGATCTTCAACCACTGCTAAATTATTCATCCGCAATTAAGCAATTATCACACAACACCGTAAACTCAACGTTTACACACGTATTTACTTCCAAATACGAAAACAACACAGCGAAATGCCTCGCTGTAAACAGAGCAAAATGCTCTCCAGTTCGAAATATCAATCGAAACTCCCCGTTTATCCATCGCTAACGGCTTTTATAAACATCCAAGAATTTTCCACAACATTCTTTCTGCTTCGAGAAATGCGTAGACCGTTATCAAATTTTATCAATGAAAATAAAAAGAATAGGGGGTTGTATACTTTAGCCATATGTTAAGGGGTTGTATATTCATAACGGGAAATTATTTACAGGTTACGTTACTACAATAATTACTATTTACAGGATTTGTAACAATATTTTTTAAACTTCAATGCTGGATGCAACATGTATGCCAGTAAATAAGCTGTAATTTAAGCCATGTTACACCAATTTTTGTATTTTTGATTTGGTTCTTTGTTTTAGCGATAGTCGATATCTTTTCAAAGTCTTTCCAAAATAAGAACGGAGTCGAATATAGAGCAGCACTTCTTTTGAAAACTTTGTCAGTACAACAGCAATCGATTTTTTGACTGTTCAATCATGTACTGTTGTATATTTTGCTTTACTTCAATATTTGCAACATTGTGTATATAAAAATCAGCGTTATGTAAGATCAGAAAGAAAAAATATGAAAATTGTTCTTTTGAAAAGATTATGCTTAAAAATATAACTTTTACCTTTATTCGATAATTATTCATATTATGTTGGTTTCATAAAGTTTTTTTCTTGGATCTTCATTATATTTTATCTTAACCCGCATCACAACCACTTCTTGAAGTATTTCGTATCATAAAGGGTCTATATATACATGCATACTAATATGTTAATCAAGTCAAACATTTCAATCAATACTTCCCCGCAGAAAGCTATTTTAATTATTTAATTTAGTTACAAGATTTTGTTCTTATCTCTTTAATTAATCAAGAAATTAGGTATATTGTGACTATTGAATAACTGTTAATTACATGGAACCTTAATTACCTGCCAAAAATTGTTTTTCTCGCAAATAGTATTTAAAAAAAAAAAAAAAGGTTTAAACCAAAAAAAAAAAAGTTTTTTTTTTGTTTTTTTTTTGAAAAAAAAAAAAAAAAAAAAAACCTTTTTTACCAACCCTGCTTCATAAAAATTTTCATAACCTCATTAAATGAAGAGAATGGTACTACTCAATGTCAAACCTGACAATTTTTGTAAGTGGGCATTAGTAAAATTTTTACATGAATGCCACTACCTCATCAAAGCACTTACTTGACTAAAAAAAAATCTCAGTGCACACAGCAGAAACTAATAAACTATAATTTGTCTTTAGCATATAAACTTAAGTTATGTAAAAATATAGTGAATGCAATATACTGATGTTTAAATGCCTAATAATTTAATAAATAGGGCAAAATAGTAATGAATGGGACAGAAGTTGAATGAGTTATTACTTAGTTTCCAATCGCAAATTTACTTTTAAAAAAAATATTGCCATTTGGTGTCAACAGTGCTTCTAATCATCCATGTAATTTGACAGTATTTTCATTCATTGAAGTAAAGTCATGTTAGTCAGTAAATTCATTTTTTTGAACCAGTGATATCACAGCTGGCCATATGGATCAATTTTGCGAGATTCCCGTTGGGCACTACTGTTTGACTATTAGAATTCCCCTATTTGTACGTTCTATCGCCTGACTAAAGTCTTCATTTTCTAAAGCTTTCACAAATTAAGATAAACTCTGATAATTAAAAGTGGTTGAAATAAACTTGGATGCAATTTAATTGCACTTTTTTAGTGGGAGTGGTAAAATCTGAAACATACTAAGCCCACTACTACAGAATATAACATAAAAGAAGTTTTAAAATAATGGTGAATTAAAAATTAAAGATGTCCCAGCAGTAAAATCACATTACAAAAAAAGGCGGGAAAGTGTTACAGAAGCAGATGCAATAGGATTCCTAAACTCAGATTTGTTTTTGAGATCGTTCAATTTTCAAGTATTATTAGTTTTTACATGCAATACTGTTAAATCATTCTAAATTTTAATTCTCTACTGTTCTTTACTACTGCCCAAGACATTTTTCCATGACTTTAAATTTCCATGACTTATAATGAAAATATTAATTTTCCATGACTTTTCTACGTCTGAAATTTGTTAATTTTTTTTCCATGACCCGTACGAACCCTGAGCATTATTTCTGAAAAAAATTTAATGAAAGCCTACCTAGGACGTTAGCTTTAAATGCGTTTTTCTCCAAACTTGAAAAATGTCCTTTACATCCCTTTGCTTCTCACTGCCTCTGCTGTTCTTGTACCAGAAGAAATTTATGTCCGGGCATCATAGACAAAGTTTCCTGCAGATGAAGAGGTACAGATGCCTGTAAAACACTTGCTCTACGCCGACGAAGTCTTTTACATGATACTGTATCTTTCGTAATAAATCTTAGCAGGTAGTCATGTTTTGTTTCTGCTTATGGGCAATGGGAGACTTGCTTTTTGGATGACCTGATATACATAACTGCATATGGTAGATTTTGTTCTAATTATGTGTATTTGGTAAAGCAGTGCAATGACCCTGTCAACCTCTTACCAGTAGGTCAGCTATAGGGGAGGGGGTGAGGGACCGCCCTTGGTGTCATCCAGAGTGGAATTGCAAGTTTTTGAAAAATATGAAACTCTTCCTCTTGAAGCACAAACATTCTCTAGACCGAAGATAGTGTAAAATGCCTTTTAAAGAGAAAATTTGAAAAAAATCCGGGAGTGGTCCCTGTCGAACCTCTCCTACATGTAACATCACCAAAGTTTATATAAACTGCATTTTTAGAACTACAATTTCGAAAATTGCCTGCAGAACTTCCCAGGGGTGCAAGTGGACTCGAGTAAAATTTTCTGAAGACTAAAATTTTCAGAAGCTCGCCCCTCTCCCCCTCTTGCTCGTAAAAACTCTTCAAATAGACACACAAAATAGTTGAAATTGTTTAAAAAAAAACATTTTAAAAGTTTTTTTTAGTACAATTTTTCAGTTTTAGAATGTTGCCAGATCAAAATTTTCGGAAAACGGCAACCCATAATTTTCGAAAATACCGGATCACAAATACCCTCGGAACTTCCCCCAAAGCTCCCTCCTCCTAACATGCTTGGCGATAACTTTTGTGTTTTTAATGTTTCAATTTTGAAAAAAGAACAAGGGAACTCTTACAAAAACGCTAACATTATTTAAGCTCATCTAAAATGCATTTTTAAGACTACAAATTTGAAAATTATCCAGAAAGAAACCCCTGGACACCTACTTTACCATGGAGGGAATATTATATTCAGGATTAGGTTCATATTGTAAATACTTAGCCCTAGTAATGACTTCCATTATCTTTTCTTGTGTTTGAAATGCGTTTGCAATAATTAGGGGGCCATCAATTTCGTACACCATTTTACTTTTTTTTAAATCTCCAAATGGGTCAGCCATATGCATTTAGCGAAACTTGTATAAAAGAGCGTTTATAGTTTGTATTTGGCCTTTGTACATTAGCCAACGTAAAATTTCGTTATCATTCAAATGTAGTTGTTTCTGAAAATAGTAAGACTTCATGTTTTCATGTAAAGATAGATATTTCTTTTGCGTTTGGGGAAGGGCTACTTAACTCATGCTAGGTATGTCACTGCCATAGCTACATTTTTCAAAGATATTCTCCTTTGTTTTATAAATTAACTTATTTCAGTTTGTTTAATGGACAAAAAAAGGTGGCAAGAAATTTGCTTACTAAAGAATAAGAGTTAATGAAAAGGTGTAATTTATTGCCTTTTTTTTTCAGTAGATGTCAAGTGTTTATATTAAGCAAAAGAAAATCATTTTGCTGATGGAATTTTTTAATGTGTGAAAAATTTACATGCTTTATGTATGAACTAATATGCACAATGAAATAATGTTACAATGAAATGTCTGTTACAATGAAAGAAATTTTCAATCTTGATTTTATTTCCATTCCATTACTTGAATTCCATCACAACAAATAAAATTTGCTGTCCCTTGAAGTTCATTGCAACAGGATTTCACTGTATTATAAGCCTTTATACTATATTTTACCCCCAATGCAGACATCTCCAGTTTGTTACTTTTGGCTTCTAAAAGATGCCTAGCATTTTCATTGAGTTTAAATTGCACAGCTATGAGATCCTTCCTCGGATCCATGATTTTCCTCGATATTTGTTGTATCTCTAATCTTTTCATGCGATTTGTTTCCTTTGAAAAATGGCTTTATGTTATTATTATGTTTGTTTTCAATGAAATATGATACTGGTTTATACACATACAAAGGAATGTTTATTTACAAGATCAGTTTTCAAGGTAAAATAGTGATAAAACTTCAATTCAGACCTGGAAAAAACAGAAAAAGGTGAGAATTTATTTTTAGAAGTACAGTCACAAATAACTATGCCAAAAAGACAATTCATCACTTTAAAATTAAAGACAATGTGTTTTGCAATACATATTAGGATCCCAATATCATTCTTACTTTTCAAAAACAAAATACAGTAATGGCCTAAATTACGTTTTAAGCGGGAGAGAAAGAAACTTGTCATTCAAATTTGTGTGTGGCAGGGCATTATTTTCTATCCTATAGTCATTGTTAATCATAACAATTAAGTGGATGTAAATTGATAAAGTAATGTCGAAAAATAAAGCATCTGTGATTGAGACATAATTAGCACTATTGCATGTTAAACATATCTAAATAGTAGTATTTGTGTATTAAAGCATAAATAAAGCAGCTAAAGTATTGATGAAGTGAATTCTGATGTTGCCACAAGATGAGGAATAAGGAACAACACAAGTCACAGCTTGTGTAATTCAGGGTAGTGCAAGTCTTGGAATAACTGTTTTATCGTTTTAAAACTATTACAGAAAAAAAAAACTTTTATTTTCTTTTGTAGCGATGTTAATTTTATTAACAGCAATTAGTGTGCTTTTCAGGAGAGCATAAAAATGTTTGTCTGGTCTGGTGCATTCAAAAATTAGGGATCGCACTGGTAAATAATTATGAAGGATTTTTTAAAAACAGATTTACATAGTTATGGCTCAATACCAAATTAGATTCTACATACAATGAATTAACCTGAAACTTGCTACTTCTAGACTTATGTTAGTCTGACCCTGAAGTACAGGTTATATGCTTCACAAAACATTAAAAAATAAATAGTGTTTGTAAACATACCAAGATAGTCATCCATCAGAGTACCAATAGCAAACTGAAAGATAACATAAAAAAATGTGTTATACAACAAATAAGATTCTTTAGTACATGTAACATTTTACACAAGTGCATATTAGAAAACCAGAAACATAGCTTCAAATAAATAAAAGCATCAAACTAATTCCAACATTGCCCACATAAGAAAGGTCTTTTTTCTTTTTCTAATGACAAAAGCTCAAAGAGAACTCAAAAACAAACACAATGTGACCTACAGTTGGGCAAACCTAACCTGGCAGTGTTGTAATGCTATGATTAGGATCTGCTCCTTCTCAATGCTGCCCGGTTAGGTTTGCTCTATCTATAGGTCATTGCCTAAGACATTTTCTGGCAGTCCAATACCAGACGGTTTCGGAGGTACAGCCAAGAAGTGCGCTACAGCGGCTCTGCTCATCGGTTCTTTTGACTCGTAGAGTGGGCAAAATGGTTGAGAAAAATTTCCCGATTCTGTGGAGATGTTTGCACAGATGATCATGAGTAATCATGGCCTGTTAGTAGTCAAATAAAGTCACTGCGTTTCGTCGCTGACAATCTGGTAAACAGGCAAGATCTTCAACTGTCCAAGTTGTTTTTATTTTCAATGCTATCTAGCAAATTCCTCCCATGTTTTTCTCCCCATAGTGAAGATTTATTCAGTGGTATGAGCAACAACATATGATTTTGGTTAACCAAGCTACACAAAAGAGAGTATTTATCATAAATTTAGTCAATAGGCTTTTCATAAGTCTCTCTCTATTAAAGTTTGTAATTTAAAAATTTAATAATGGCCTGATTGCCAATCAAACTGGGTTTTGCTTGCTTTTAGTGAGCAAGAAAAAATGAAATTGTATGAATTAATGTCATCTTGACCATTTCAGAAAGAATTTATTTTGAGAAAAACAAGTAAAAAAGATAAAGTTTTTTTCTGTCTGAGAATGACCTATTTTTTGCAATTTCAGTTATGTGTGTGTGTGTGTGTTACAAAAAAAAAAAAAAAAAAAAAAAAAAAAAAAACACAAACAAAGTAAAAAAACAATTTAAATTCATGTTACAAAATACACTCAGTAAACATGAATTTATTATTAACTGTTTTAACACAATAAAAATGGACATAGTGAAACCTTGATTACTCGACACCCCGAGGAAACACAAAAACATGTTGATTGAAGGGGATGTCAGTTTACTGAGATCCCATAATTTCAATCCCTAAAATTGCTTTTTGTATCACTTATCTACTAGTATTTACCATTCAAGTTATAGAAAACAATTCCAGTAAATGACTCTTTGTCTTTAAATGTCGCACACTAAAACAAATCACATTAATTTGAATCGAATATCTCATGGGAAATAATCTATAATTTTTGAAAGGGAATAAGAACTCCTTATCAGTCTTTTCTATTAAAGAGCAAAGCCTTACTCTGCCGTGCTGAGAGCGAAATTTGTATCTGAATCCAAGTTCAAAAAGAAATTCCTGTTTGAAGTTTTGCACCTTTATGTATTTGATTCAGATGAAACTTTTTCATATTTTTAAAAACATACTTCCCATTCACAAATGAAGAAAAAAATTGTATCTAGGTGAAATCTTTACTAATAATAAAGCTCAAAGTCTCTCTGTCAGGATGTCTGGATCTCTGTGACGCGCATAGCGCCTACACCATTTGGCCGATTTTCATGAAATTTGGCAAAGTTAGTTTTGTTCTTCTTCTATTTCAATTTTAAGAACATTTTCCGAAGCAAAATTATCATAATCAGTACAAGTAAATTACGAAATTATCATGACGTGGAATGGGAGAGCGAATGAACATAGCCGATTGGCGAGAAAATCATCATCCATTATTTGTAAATATAAGGTCAACCGAATGACCTTTTAATTTTCAACTACGGGCAAAGCTGTGCGGGTACCACTAGTTAGAAATAAAATAATAAGAGATACAAGATTGCCTGTGTGAGACACATGCATGTGATTTCAGGGTGGCGACAGGAAATGTGAAAAAAAGTTCCCTGACTTTTCCCTGATTAAGTTCACTAAATTTCCCTGATTTACGTTACCAATGATAATGGTTTTCTTTCTTTGCTTTACTTGAAATCCATTGTATGTTTGTATAAAATGCAATATTTTAAATGTTTTAAGTTATGTAAAGTTGTTGAACTAAAGATATATTTTAAAAAGATGCTACTTTTTTTAATAAAATGGTTTTTTAAAAAAAAAGACAATTTTTTTGGGGGGGGGGGGAATGACCTACAAAACATATATATTAAATTTTTATACAATTTAAAGATTATAGAAAATTAAAAAAAAAAACTTTACTTCCAGAAACCACTTAGCATAAGAATTTAAGAAACTATTAAAATTACTTTTAAAAGCATATGTATTTATGATAGATCAAAATAATTTCAATTACTTTTTAGTTCTAAGTTTTCAAACAGTATAATAATTGTTGCAAGAATAATAAGTAATAGAGAAAGAATAGAAGTAATGTAGTTATTCTTATATAACTAATTCACATATTTATGCAAAACAGATGAAACCATTTGACAACCATTCATAGGGAGCTTTTCTCTAATCAAGAACATAGGTTTTAATGAATGAATACAGCATTTTAACAATAAAAAAATAAAGATATTTTCTAAGTACACAAGTTAACTCTATTTCAAATGATTTCAGTATGTAACGAGAAAAAATCTTAGATTGCTTTTGTGACAAACAACTTTGAAATGCAAGGGGGAAAAAAAGGAAAAAAAAGCAATTAGTTAATTTCAAAATATATAAAAGAAGAATACAACTTGGTTATAAAATTAAAGAATCACCAAAGTCTGAAAAAAGAACCTTTATAATCTGCGGTGACAACAAATAGTATAATGGCAAAAAACAAAGTTTTTTTAATTGAAAGTTCAATTTTAGCAATTAAATTAAAAACGCAAAGAAGTAATAACTTTTAAGCTTTTATAGTATTGATTCAAAAACGAAAGATTTCTTCTTGAAATCGTGATTACAGTACGCTAATTACTTCGAGACAATGGAATAAAGGCGAAGGAGCTAAGGCATAATTGAAGACTTCCTCTTTGCCTGTATGGTCGTTTATTTTACCTAGCATTGAAAGCGTAAAAGGAAATTTCAAGCTAGGTAAAATAAACAACCTAACAGACACAAAAGCAATCTTAGGAAGTTCATCCTGTGGTTAATAAGTAAGATACTTTGACGTTGAGGAAAAAAGATGCACAAATATGCGGCAGCGTATAATCGCACCTCATTACTTTTACTTTTTTTTTTTGAACAGATAATTGGCGGAAAATACGTAGGGAATTAAGAGTACTTAAATTTTGTAAAGCAAAAAAAAAAAAAAATTTTTTTCTTCAAAAAATCAATTTTCCCTGATTTTATGTTATTTTTTTCAAAATTCCCTGAAATTTCCCTGACTTTTCCCTGATTAATAAAGTTCCCTGACTTTTCCCTGATCTGTCGCCACCCTGGATTTGTCTGACTCTGAGCAAAGGCGTCAAGTGGTTAAAATGATACAAAACTTACAATATCAGTAGCATCTACTCTGGTTCCAACAATTTTCAATCTAATTTCATCATCTTGCTGGATAACTACTTCCTGTAAAAATAAGAGCAATTATGCATGATGCAAACAAAATGAAAATTTAAGTTTTGCCAAAAAAAAAAAAATGTGGTGACATTAATAGAATTCTATAATACTCGACACTATTTAACAAGTCACCTTCGAGACTTTAAGCAATGTATGTGTATAGGTATTTAAAAAAATGAACAGAAAGAAACATCAAAGCTACATAAAAATTCCAATGAAAAATCATTTATTTTAATAGCATCATATAATCATTTATTTTAATCATTTATTTTTCAGGATAAATTTATTTTGTGATGAATAAAGTAATATTTTGAATCAGCTGTTAAATAGCTCTACAGAAACCATAGTACTCTTTTTACTCTTGACGCAAGTGCATTTAATAGTTTCTTTTCTTGCTGAAAATTGATTGAAAATTCAAAGCTATGTTAAAAATTAAAGACAATAGTTTCTTTTGGCATAGTTTATAGGTACATTGGCAAGGACTTAAAGCAAACAACTACCCCCCTCCCCAAAGATAAATAAATAAATAATAATAATAATTACAAAAAATACTGTCCAAACTATGCTTTATGCTTGAACTGACAACTAACCTGGCAAGAGGTGGAGATATCTAAGCCTACTATAACATGCAAGTAGCAATTTCTTTAGGCAAACAAATCAGACAACTTTTTTTCTTAAATAATAATCACTTACATTGATCATTAACCAGTGAACCATTAAACTGATTTTGATTACATTGGTAACCATCATTTCTTCTCCATGAAATAGGGTTGATGTGATCTAATTTTGAGTCAGACTTTTACATCATAAGTGGTATTGTAAATAAAATCCTATACTGTTCTTTCTCTTCAACAATATGTCACTAAAGTAACCATATTCAGTCACTTAGCCATTTTTAAAACTTAGTTTAAAAGTAATGGTTGTATGAATTATAATATGAAGTGCCTAATGAATAAAAAGAAATCCTACAAGAGCAGGTCTTTAATGCAACAGTAATAAAATTTCAACCTGTTTATGCCACACAAGTATTATTAAATTTTACAATAACTAATTACATGAATGTTGCACTGCACATAAAGTATGTTCATAAATTTGTATAAATTAAGCATTTTAAATGCTGAAGTGAAAGAAAAGAAACATTCAAATTTCTTACTTTTCTGCAAAAAAAAAAAAAAAAAAAAAAAAACATGCAACCGCCCCCTCCCTAAGAACCCCCCAATTAAATGGAGAAAAGATAATGCCATATGGATTGAAAAGGACACAAACCTCATCTTCTGTACGATAACAGGGTGGATTTGAATTTGGATCAAACTGCATATCTGAAGGAATAGACTAAAGAAAAAAAAAATAGTTAAACATACCAGTACTTACAGGAAACAATGAATAAAAATGCATAAGAATTCAAATTTTTAAAGAAAATCATACGAATACACAAGCTTTTTTAATAACAATTACTATTGCACACATTCAAAACCTTACATCATTTCGAAGAAGGAAAATAATGTTTCATATGCATCACTGCAAAAAAAGTACTTTGTACATATTTTTTTTAACAATTTTTTCTAAACAATTTAAAATGAGTAGGTTGCATGTTTTGCAGTTTGTTACTTTTGTTGGATGTTAACAAAAAAATAAACAAAATTTAGTAGGCATATTGTTGTTTGTACAATTGGAATTTTGCTGTCAAGAATAAATTTTTTGACAGGAAAATGGTAAAACGTGGAAAAAAAATCCCAGCAAAAATAGTGAAAAAAAGGAAGAAAAAATAAAACTTATAATTGCATTGTACATTCCAATTACCACTATTTCTCTCTATACTGCTGATAAAAATTTTTTACTCAAAAAGGAAAAGTGCGCATTGCAGCTGTGGTGGTGGTGAGCAGAACGTAGAGCATATTGTTATGCACTGCAGTTTGCATGCAGGCCCTAAGTCTGCCTTAAAGAAGGGTTCGGATAGCATTTCTATATGCTGGCATCCTGTTCTTTTGGATCTTGGTAAAAGATTCAAGACTTTTGTCTTCTTATCTAATTTTGTAATCAATTTAAATTTTTAAACATTTTTGGTTTTAACTTTATTTTGTGTTTTTCTACTTACTTCTGTAAGCCTCGTGGCATACTTTGTGGAATGCAAGAGTTATAAATTTAAAAAAAAAAAACCCCTTTAACTGCAAAATAAAACCTAAAACGTTCTTATTAAAGTTTTCAAACCAAAAAAAAAAAAAAAAAAATTTCTATGTTAGCCCCTTTCAGATACTACATAACAAACTAGTATTTTTGAGGGAGTTTCTAGAGAAAATTTGCCTTTGATACCAGAATGAATTACAACAAAATTTGAAAATGTTACAGTAGAACTAAAGCAACAAACACTCTTCTTTACTAATAAACAGTAAAAATTCAGAAGCACAGCAGAACATATTGTCAACACATGAAAACTATCATAATGACTAGCAGGTTGGTTACCCCTGTTCTATATTATTTAAGTCATATGAAACTGGTTTCAATTGCAACAGCATATTATTAACATTACAATAAAGGTTTCAGTTTCTGACAATGTTGACAACATTCAAATCAATTTCATTTACCTGACAATCAATAGTTTCAATTTCAATACTTGGATATGATTCTTAATAAATGTTTTAAAGCAAGTTTTCTGACTGTTTCAACAAGTGCTACAGGTAACTGGCTATGCATAATCACTACATTTTTTTTCCAGCCAAGCAGTTGGACTACGGTTGTTGCAGAAATACTTTTGAAAACTGACCATATTTTGTAACTGTCAGTGGTATTATACAATTGGAATGCAAATACAAAAGTGATGACCAGCAACATGCTCTGGGCCCAGCTAGGCAGGTCCTAGTCAGTTTATTGGTCCCCAATGAAGATCAATGGCCCTCTTAAAACTATCTATCCCCTAACTCATTACAGTCTCTTCAGGTAAGCTGTTCAAAGTGTCCATAACCTTACAAAAATAATAATTTTCCCCAATTTCTAGATTCGCCTGAAATTTCAATAGTTTAAAACAAAGACCCCTCATCCTGCTTACTGTCCATGGCAGAGTAGATTTAACTCCTTAACATCTTTCTTTTTGATAAATTTAAACAACTGAATCATGTTCCCTCTGACTCTTCTTTGCTCCAGGCTATACATATTAAGACTTGAATATCTTAGTGGAAGATATAGAGGATGTGCAGACCACCCATAAGTTTATTAATGAAAATTGCAAACACTTTAGTTTTTAAGAAGCATTTTTTTACTACACTATTATTTACTCAACTAGAGAATATGAAACATAATGGATTGAAAATACTTGTAAATGCAAAATCACAGCTGTCCAATAGATATAATAACATAATAAACAAAAATGAGCAAGCGTTACAGAAACAGATGCAATTGGATTTTGGAATATCTAAAAAAATACGACTGGTGCATAAGAAATATCTGAAATGCATAAAAATTTGCAGGTATAATAAAGTAAATTCCACATCTCCTAGAGCAAACAAAATAAAAATATGAGTAACATTCGATTGTACTTTTAGACTGTTACAGTAGAGCAGGTTATAAAGAAATGCTATATTTTTGTAAATGGTACATAATTAAAAAAAAAAAAAAAAAAATCCAATTTTTTTACTTACATGCCTAGAAATAAAGCAGGAAAGAGGTCCTATTTCAGTAAATAGACCAACCTAATAAAAAAAAGTTCAACAGTTAGAACTATATTGAATATTTGATACACTCTGACTATTCAGCCGAATAACCAAAGATAGAATAATTAAATATTTTAAAAAATAATGAATGAGTTCAGCTAAAAACTAATAAACAAAACCATTTAGTTAGAACAAAAAGATGAATTGATAAAGAAAACAATGTAAAAGATATTCATAGAACTTCTGGAACATTAATAAAGTGTATTTTTATGGAAATATTTGCAATACCAAAATAAATCTATCACAAGTCAGATATGTTTATCACACTCATTTTGAATTGCCCTGTATGCATGAAGATGCATACAAAACAGATATATACAGGCATTAAGTCAAGATAGTAGGCAGGACCAGCTCTAGTAGTTCTGCCGCCCTAGGCGATATTGACAAGTGCCCCCCCCCCCAACCATTGAATAATAATAATAATAATAATAAAATAAAATAATGATATTTCAATAAAATTTCTAGGTAAATTCCAAACTGGGTTTTACATATCCAAACACTAGTAAACACTTTAAATTACATTTTTATTAATATTAAAGTAGTGCATCTTATGGCGATAAAACAGATAATATTTTCGAATGATTTTAAATCGCGCAATTTGCCACTTCTAAACGTAAATTGAATTTATAGTTCAATTTCTAACTATGTTTTGCATATACAAGCACTGGTACACACTCCAAATTATTATTATTATTTTTTTTAGCATTGAAAAAGTGAATCTGATAGCTTTGAAACAGATATTCATACTCTTAAAAACATTTCAATTTCAAAATTTGTGTCCCTAAAATCTGTCATCCTAGGCGGTCGCCTACCCTAAGAGCCGTGCCTGATAGTAGGAACCCATTTAAAAATTAGTGATGCTTCAATTGTCCAATAAATGGCCACCAGCTGTATCAACTGTGTGCCACCTTGTGGTGATGAAAGGGAGGTATCAGTCAAGCATTTGGCAATGCAAGAGCTGCATAAGAAAATTCTGTTTGTAGCAAAGCATGATTATGTCCTACCTCTCTGATGCAAAAGAGGAATGATAATTAGAGCTTGCCTCTCAGAAGTGTTCGTGTTCAGAACAGTCAACCTTGTGAGTGTTTCATGGACCATTGTGAGAAAAATTAGGACAGCCCACAGAAACTTGGGTAAAGTGTCTACTGCAAAGCACAACAGTGCGCAAAAGTCGAATCTGAAAAATCCTAATAGACTGGTGTTGAAGAGGATTGTCGCTCGAAAACGCAAGACTACACTGCTGCAGATAATGTCTGAGTAAGATCCACTCACTTTCAGAACCCGTATCTACAGAAACTATTTAACGCAATTGCATGCTGCATACTTTCATAGCAGAGTAGATATTCCAAAAATGTTAGTTTTGGAACGGAATGCTACAAAGCAACAATAGTGCTACCAAGAACGTCTAAACTGGATACAACTATTAAGGGAACAAGTCAAGGGAACAACCTGATGAATCATCATTTACACATTATTCCAGCCAACTGGATGTGTGTTTGGTTGGTGAATACATGCAGAAGCATTTGATATTTCTGGTTCTAAATGTGAAGCACACAGCAGGTTTGGTGATTGCATGAGCAATAAGAGGAGCAATATTGTTCCATGGAAGGTTCAAAATTATCATATTTTTGAAAATATGAAAAATATCTGCTATTTTGATATATATCCGATATTTTCAATCTCTTTAAATAGTAACTGAATCCTCAAATCACTGTTGTTGATTTTCTTATATTATTAGCATAATATATAGACTTAAAATTAATGTTTCTTTCATTATATTAATATATACATTTATGTAAATATTTATGTACAACTTTAAACGCTTTTTTATTGAGTTATTGACGAAAGCATCAGCTGTTTCATTCACTTTTCTTTTGTTAGCTAGTAGTACAAAATTTCATAATTCAGAAATAAAAAAAATATACACTTGTCAGTGTAAAGGCACAAGACATTTTCCTTTCTTCTGACCAACTTTTGATTCTCAACTAGGCATTTTAAATCTAAATTAAAATTGCAACATTATTAATACTTTTACAATTATCAAATATAAAAGGAATATTATGTTATTGCATTATATTAATTACATATATCATATACATATAGTTTATTATATTTTGATAATTTTTAATGATAAATTTATAATATTAATATGATTAATACCTTTTATACTGCAAATATTGTAGTTCAAACAATAAATATCAAAAATATCAAAATATCATGATATTTTAAGAATAAATATCGGATATATATCTCATGATATATATATATCGATATATATCAGCGAACCCTGGTTCCATGGAACAGGGATCTTTCTTGAGGGGAACAGTTACAGATGATTATCATTCAAGAACTTTCACAGATCATTTTCAAGTTCTACTCATTAGGGTGGGCTGAAAAAATGAAATTCTGCAGAGCACTTAGTCATACTGCAGAAAATTTGTAATTCCCTAACACTATTTACTATGCAACATTTTGCGACTCTGAGTGAATGTCTTTCGTCTGGCAAGATAATTAAATATTAGAAATTTTTAGAAAAAAATCAAACAAGGATAACCTTCACAAAATATTTCAAATTCTGCAGAATGTTTGGCCTTAATGCAGAAATTTTGTAGTTTCTTAACACAAACTCCTTCATAAAATATTAAGCCTGTGAGTTAGTTATTTCTGCTCTGGCAAGAGGCCTGAATTTTGAGAAATTTTTCATATCAATTCTTAAATGTACGAGGGCTATCCAGAAAGTAGATTACGTTTTGGAATAAAAAATAAACAAAGTATAGGAAAATTTTTTTATTATATACAGATGAAAGCCACACTCAAATACTACTTTTCGACATAGTCACAATACAAATTAAGGCATTTATCGTAGCGATGTACGAGCTTGGAAATTCCTTCGTCGAAAAATTCGGCCGCCTGCGCCTTCAACCACTCCGTTACCTCTTCTTGCAGCTGTGCGTCGTCATCAAAACGCTGCATAGCCAGCCACTTCTTCATTGCTGGGAATAGGTGGAAGTCGCTCGGTGCCAGGTCAGGACTGTACGGTGGATGAGGAAACAACTCCCACTTAAAAGATTCAAGAACTTTACGAGTGACATTTGCCGTGTGGGGCCGGGCGTTGTCGTGAAACAACAAGATCTTAGAGCTCAACATTCCTCTGCGCTTGTTTTGAATTGCTCTTCTGAGTTTTTGGAGAGTTTGGCAATACCTTTGAGAGTTTATTGTAGTGCCTCTTTCCAGGAAGTCCACCAAAATCACACCTTTTCTGTCCCAAAAAACAGTCGCCATGATCTTCCTTGCCGACATTGTTTGCATGCATTTCTTGGGTTTTTGGGGAGAACTTGTGTGCCCCCACTGCATTGATTGCAATTTCGTTTCACAGTTCACGTGTTTCACCCATGTTTCGTCACCAGTAACGATGCGATCGAGTAAAAAGTCACCATCCTTATGGTAAGCGTCCAAAAAGTTCAACGCTGCAGCCATTCGCTGATTTTTGTGGTCCTCTGTCAAGATTTTTGGAATCCATCTTGCACAAAACTTGTGGTAACCAAGCTTTTCGCTGATGATTTCGTGCACCAAACTTCGCGAAATTTGTGGAAAACTTAAAGAAAGTTCCGTTATTGTGAAATTTCGATTTTCCCGGACTTTAGCATCGACTTTTTCGAGAAGTTCGGCGTTCACTATGCTGGGTCTCCCACTTCGATCTTCGTCGTGAACATTGGTTCGACCATTTTTAAATCTTATGACCCACTGACGCACTCCACCTTCAGTGATAATGTTGTCCCCATACACTTCACAAAGCTGCCGATAGATTTCTATCGGTTTACAGTTTTTTGCAGTCAGAAACCTTATTACTGCGCGCACCTCGCAGCTCGCGGGATTTTCAATTAACGCAGACATTTCAAACCGTCACAGTATCTGAACGAACACAGCACGAACCTCTCACTAGCACGGCTAGATGCAGACTGAGCTGCACAACGCTTTGACCCCAAGATGGCCGCGCTAGCCCCGCCCCTAGCGGACACAGACGAAAACGTAATCTACTTTCTGGATAGCCCTCGTAAATAACACATAACAAAGTAGTTACACACCTAATACACTGCAATACTTCAGATTTTTCAATCTCCTCAACGAACACATAAGATCCCTTTTGCCCAAAAGGCTAGACAGGACCCCCCAAATCAGGGACCAGTTCAGACATCAAGAAAAGTATTTATAGTTACGTTTAAGCACACATCAGTTGAAAACTGTCTTTTCGTCAGAGCAGATGGAACACTTGAAAACATTTTAGTAAAAGATGGAATCATTCCCCATTTACAGACAAATCTTCAGATTCCTTCAGTGAGCTATTTGTCTTTTTTACATTTCAAAGAGCTCCAAATGCAGTATCTCTTCCAGTTTTTTCTTCTGTATGTCAGGCCATAAAACTTACTCCATTAAAATTGGAAAAACCTGTGCGACTGTGAAAAGCACCCTATAGTTAGTTTTAAGCCGATGGGTTGCTAGTTGCCTGGCGTTGAACTTTTCTTAACAGTTTCAAAAAAAAATGAGGCTTAAAATTTTTGAAAAGAAAACACGAGTAAAAGTTCACTGGTCCCATGGACTACTATAATTTATGTTCTGCTGGTCCGATGGATGTTTTTGTGGTCTCGTACTGGCAGATCACTGTTAGTTTCAAGCCCTATATATGTATATAAAGGGTGACTTTGACCTAATCTGCCAAACGAAAGGTCGCATGCTCCTCCTACTTCCGATAATATTTTGATAGGCATGCCAGCAGAAACATATTCCTCAAATTTTAAAATCAAACCAAACCCAGCGGCGAATGAACACCAAGGCCTACTGCGCCATTCTCAGCATTCCTGACCAACAGATCTGGGGTGCAAGGCAGATGTTCCAGTTAGGTGGTCAGTCGAACACGGAAACCCTAGGATTTAGTTCCCAAGCATGCTTGGTACTCATTTTAGTGACCCACTGAAGGGATAAACGACTGAGTCAACTGTGCCCACCTCAGGAATAGAACCTGGGCCTGCGGCGTGGAAGCACTACCACAAAGCCACTGTCATTCCTCAAACTTTAATCATGTATAAAAATTGCGCTTTGATTAAAAAACAAATGGGGGCCAAAATTTGAAGTAAGATCCGGTGAAAGGACTGTTGCCTTTACTGGTTATTTGCTTTGACAAAGGTTGATTTTAACCTTTCAAAGAAAAGGCTTGGTTTCTGCTGAACTTTAACCCTAATAGGATTTGCTGTGGGATCATTTGATAGCTAGTGGGGAGGACTAGGTTTTGATAGACTTGAACGATTGTAGCTCAAACGGTTGTTTTAGAAAATGCCAATTTCAGATTTAGGCACCAATTGAAACTTGAGTCCTTCCAATATTTCAAATCTTGTAGCTCATTGAAAAATTCGACCATTTTGTTGAGAAAAGTCTCATTTTTTATAAGATTTTGTTAGTTCTTTCTATTTCATGAACTTGTTTTGTGTGTAGGTTTTCCATGAATTTCAGAAATTTGTCTTTTTCTCATAAATTTGCTTTTTGATTGGAAAAGATAATGAGTGGTTCTATGCTCCACTTGGGCTCATCATTTTGTTTTGTTTGACAGATTAGGTCCAATTCACCCTGTATATCCATATATATATATATATATATATATATATATATATATATATATATAAACTTAACATTTGTATAAAAGCTTATAAAAAGAGAATGAGGACTTACTTTATTCACTTGTGTAACAACTGCATCCAAAACTTCACCCTTGAATGGGCGGAAAACAATTGCTTTATATTTTACAGGATATACCACAAATCCTCTGCCAGGTTGTATAAAGCCTGCTCCAATGTTATCAATAGTAGTGACAGCAATGACAAAGCCATGCCTAAATAATAAAATGTACTGAAATTCAAAAATCAACATCAACAAGCGCAATTATATCTTTATGAAGTGCAAAAATTGGTTACTAGAGAAGATAATGCAAAAAATAAGATATTCACTTAAAAGCAGCATCAAATTATACTTTGAAATTAGTACAACTTTTAACATAGATTCTATAGTCAAGGTATTTAAAATGTAAAAAAAAATAAATAAATAATAAATAAATAATAAAAGAAAATTTGAATTTTTGACATCTTGTATTCAAATTTTGCTTTTCGCAATCATGAGTGTGTGCATGAGCAGGAGTGTATAAGGGTAGGCGTGTGTGCGTATGTAGGCTGGTGTGTGTGTGTATTAAGCCGTGTGGGTGTGCGACAGCAATGGGAGGCAGGGCAAAAATCAAAGGATAGACGCCTAAAATGGTCAAGTGAGAACAATAAGCAATTCATGATTGCTCAAAGAAAAGAAGAAAAAAGTACAATCTGATATAGCTAGAGGGATTTTTTTTCCCAAGGAGTGAATATATGAATTGAAATTTTTTTTAGAGAAGTGAAATTCATTAAAAAAAGTAAACTATGCAATAATCATTAATTCCATTAAAAAAAAAAAAAAAAAAAAAAAAAAAAAAAAAAAAAAACAGGGCTTGGTAATCAGAAGGAAAATTACCAACTCTTAACTCCTAGAATTTTTTGATCTGAGTTTTATGCAGACCAACTTTTAAGGATGAAATAGAAGATAGCAAGGAAATAAGAGTAATTTCCTTCCCATAGAATTACCTGGCATCAATCCAGGATTTTATTTTTAGGTCCGCATTTGGTGAAAAAAGAAATGTCAGTGAACTTTTTTTCTTTTTGTAAAAAAAAAAACTATTTTGTAGGTATTTTTCTTTTACCCTCATGTTGTAAACAACCGGTTTAGGTATCACAAATCTAATCTGAATTCCCTTTGGTCTAAAGAAAGGACTTCACTGGGAAGGAATAAAAGTTCAGAACAGAAAGTTTGGAAGCAGGAGGTTTTCTTATGGATTGAGCTTAAAAGTAATGAAAGAATTCTTGGTAAAAACTGAAATTTTGTGAAAGGTCTTTTTTTAAGACATGAAATTTTGATAAGTGGCTGCTTTTACAATATAGAATTTTGTGAAGAGGCCGTAAGGCGGACCCAATTTGCATTTGAATCAACCCCTGATTACTATTTTGATTTTTAATGTTTAGTACCTTGTAGCAAAAAATAAAACATTCAAGTTTAATATTTCATAAACTCCAATAATATTTCTCCCTATGCTAAAATTTAATTACACTTTTTTTTCCTGATTAGCTTTGACATTATTGGCACCACCCTAAACTAACAAATGTGAAAATAGGCGCTTTTCAGTATAGTGAAAACACAGAATATAATTTGTTTCCACCCGTCTTATTTAGTTATTTTCAATATTTTAATTTTCATCGTTAACTTTAAGAGTAAAAAAACTATTGTTTGAAGTAGTTATAACCAGTAGCCCTTTTTAAGTACTACGGCGAATGTCGAAATAAAAAAAACATGATTTTTCATTCTTTAGTTTAGCATGGTCTTGACGACAAAAACTGACAGAAGAGCAATTATTGAAATAACTGTTCAATCAAACTCAAAAAAAGACTGGTAGTTTTCCTGAGCACTCAAAAATAAATGATCAGTTTTAAAAAGAAAACAAAAGGCACAGGAAACGGGAGAAGGGAAAGCTCTTTGAAAGTTCTTTTCCGTAGAATTTCTTTGAAATTTCAAATTTTAGTAAGAGAAATGAACAATGGGTTTGAAATCAAAGAGAGAGAGAGAGATAAGTTGATAAAAAAAAGAGGAAAAACAGAATTTTTCATTCTTTAAAGAACTTGCATAAAAAATAAAGCACCTTGTGAAAAAAACTTTTGGTCAAAACTAGAGACGTACCGAGTACCGAGTACTCGGCCTTTCACTACTCGGCCCAGTCGCCAAGTACCAATTATGTTTTAAGGAGAACCACCGACACACATGTGATGAATTTTGAACTTATTGGAATAGTAGTATAGACCTCCTTGTCCATATAATACAGGGTTCATACTCTATTTGAATGAAAAAATTCCATGACTTTTCCAAGACTTTTTCATGACTTCAATGAAAATTTTCATGACCTCATTACACGAAGAGAATAGCACTATTTAATCTCAAACTTGGCAATTTTTGGAAATGAGCTTTATCGAAACGTCTATATGAATGCCACAGCCTCATTGAAGCACTTACTCGTAATGGAAAAAATATAAGTGCACACTTAAAAAACTAAACTATTCTTATTTGTCTTCATCATATAAATTTAAGTAAGGTAAAAATGCAGTGAAACAAAAATTGTGATGCTTAAATGTCTAATTTTTTTTTATAAACAGGCAGAATGATAATGAATGGGACAAAGGTTGAATGAGTCATCACTAAGTTTCAATAAATTTGCTTCAAAAGTTGCCTTTTAGTGTCAACAGAGAATTTAATCATCCATGTAACTCGACAGTATTCTTTAAAGTAAAGCCACATAGTTTAGTTTTTTGTTTCCAACTAGACTTTTTTGAAAAAACTATTCAGTAATGAATCAATCTTCTAATTCAAAAGTATACTTGTTTTGTTCACTTATTTGTACATTTTCAAATGCATATAAATTAATAGGTTCAGAAATTCCAGAACATGTTTGATTCCTGACATTGAACGTAGCAGTGGGTCGCATGGATTCCTTTTGCAGGCCATATGTTGGACACTACTATTTTAGAGTATTAGAATTCCTCTTTTTCTGTATTCTTGAATAAAGATCTTTATTTTCTAAAAACCTTCAACAAATTAAGATAAACTCTGATAAATTTAAAATAAAGTTCTTACGAGTGATGGAATCGAACTCGAATGCAATTGAATTGCTTTTTTTTGAGTGGGCGTGGCAAAACCAAAAACGTGCAAGTTCGCTACTACAGAATATGAAACATCAGAAGTGTTGAAAGTAACAGTAATTCAAAATATGAGATGTCCAAATAGTAAAATCACATTGCAAAAAATAGCAAGCGGCTGCGACAGAAGTGGATACAATGATTTTCAAAATTCAGATTTGATTTTGGGGATCTTTCAATTTGCCACTTTTAATAGCTTTTATGTGCTTTACTGTTAAATCACTCAAGATTTCTAATGCTCTTTTAGTTACTGTTACGTTATCTCTGTCTAAGACATTTTTCTATGACCTGAAATAAATTTTCATGACTTTCAATGAAAATTTCAATTTTCCATGACTTTTCCAGGTCTGAAATTCGCTTATTTTTTTTCCATGACTTTCCAGGATTTCCATGACTCGTACGAACCCTGATAATAGTTTTTAAAACTAAATTCCTGCTGAAATTTAATTACGCATTATATAAACAATTTTGTTTGTGTTAAAAATTTTACAAAAAAAATTATTTTTAAAATTAAAAATAAATAAATAAAAGGTATGATTAATCAAGTTGGAATTAAAACAAATTGCAGTAAAATCCCTCTAATGCAAACACTAACAGGACAATTTTTTTGTCCACAATAGAGAGGTGTCCGCAGGACAGGGGTTTAATAATGTTATTTGCATTGGAACTGGGGAATTAAAAATTGTCCACATAAGAGGGGTGTCTGTTAGGAGGGGTTTCACTGTATACCAATCAATTATAGTTCTAGCCCGCCAAACATAAATAATTTTCAAAAGCAGATAAAACAAATGTGCAGGAACACTGCAGACACGTGTTTCTCCCCCCCCCCCCCCCCCCCCCCGTTACAAGGAACGTCCTTTTTAGTGCATAACATGTGAGCTAATGTAAAGACATTTGACAAAAAAATCTGACTTTTGTCGGATGCCTTTAAATCCACGAGCTTCCATTTTGTGCATTGAAAAAGGAATTCCTTGTGGGCAGTTCTCAAAAGGTGGGAGCAAACACAGACCTCAACTTTGAAGCTTCAACACCAAATAACTTTCATTTTAATTAACTCAAAATTTTTTGAGTTAAATTATAATACTGTATAGAGACAAGAATTGACATAAATTATGGAAAAAATGCTCTTTAAATGCCCTTAAAAATATATTTTCTTTGCTAAAAGGCGCAATTTTGGACATACCAAAACGTTAACTGAGCAAATGTACCATTAAAGAAAAATTTTTTAAAATTATTTCCATACTTTTCAAAAAAAATTTAAAGGTATGAATCTTACACTGAATAATTTTTTGTTAATATTTTACACAAATAACAAAAGTAAAGACAGATTATTCACTTTGTAAACGATTTTAGAAAATAGTAAGTTTGAAATTTGATGCATGTCCAAAATTTACGATCTTTACAATGCTATTTTTTGAGAACTAAGTATATGATGTTTTCATTTTAAAGGTGTTTATTGAGCCTCGGAATCAATTTTTAATTGTTTAAAAGTGTTTTCATAAGCTTTTATGCAGTATCTTAGAAGAAAAATAATTTTTTTTAAACGTACATGTGAGATGTCCAAATGGCGTTACGATCTTGACGCCGATAATTCTGTCCATTTATTCATAATTTTTGATGATCTACTGTCTTCTAACCTCAATAAAAAACGTTATTATAATGTTATCTTCATTAATCCATTGGTATTCTGCATAATTAATATGTTACACATTGAACAATACATAAATTACAGTAGAAACATGGCTGCTTATGATCGAACCGAAAGCCATTTTGCGCTAAAATCGCCAAGCAAACCTCTGTTGGCGACAACACAGTATACGATAAGCTAAAGGTTACCAGAGGGGAATTCCAATTTGACAAATGTAGTTTATCGTAAGTTGTACCAGTTTTGGCGACTTTATCACCTGCAATAGCAATTTTTTTTTTCCGCTTTTATTATTTTAGAATTCTTTTTCTCTTCTTTCTTTTGGAAACATAATTTAACGATCTCCAAATAGAAATACGAATTTCGTTCTTCAATAATTTTTTTAGACATCATTTTAATTCTTATGACATTAGAAAAAATATTCATTATTAAAACTGATGTCACTTTTTACAATTGTATTATTTTTAATTTGAAGCTTTTTTTTAACCTTGCATCAATTTCTTCAAAATCATTCCAAAACTTTATTAAATGTAAGAGCAGCATGTATAGCCATTCAAGTATTTCATTAATATCCTCTTTATTATTAAATTGCAAAATTTAAAAAGTAGTAAATAAAATTTTCATTGGAAAAGTTAAAAATCAGAGTAACAATTGTCAAAAATGGTGAAACTTACGTTATGATGATATCCAAAATCCGTTACCTACAGGAAAACAATGTCCAAAATCTGTTACCTACAGATTGCTGATTTAATTTGCTAATTAACAATTTTTACAAATACCTGCTGTCTTTTCATGTTCATATATTGTGTTCTAGGTATGCATACTATAGAATAAAATCAAAATTGATGTCAAATTCGAAAATTTTTGAAATTGCTCAAAGTTAACTTTTTTGTTCCCACCTTTTGAGAACTGCCCATGTAACGGCAAAAAACGTGTCTACAGTGTTCCTGCACTGTGCATTTAACGTTGTTTCATTTCCTTTTATTTTTTAAGCAAGTGTATTTTTATATTTTTTATAACTAATTTTTGTTTGTAGCAAAAATCCAGTTTCAATATAAAAATTCTGTATTTTCTATACTTACCTTTTTTTGCATAACTTTTAATAAATAAGTTTTATTAACTTTGGGGACATTAAAATAAAGATTTATTCCATTGAAGCATTACAAACTTCTTTATTCTCAAAATTTAAATTTGACTTATAAATTTTAATTGTAAATGATTGCAGAATATGCTTGCTATATTGCTTGCTCTTTTTTTATAAATTTTAGTATCTGTCTTGGACAATATTCAATTTTTCGCAACTACTCGATATTGGGCGAGTATATGATCAGAATTTGGCCGAGTACCGAGTAGTTACCGAGTACTCGGTACATCTCTAGTCAAAACTAAGCACTTCAAAAGGCCCTCTATAACACCTCACTGAAATAAAGCACTTTCAATGATCTGTGGGAACCCTGCTACATAAATAAATACCTGCATAAGATAACTGTTGTCACAGTTTTGCTTTAATATTAAATTAAGATTTTTTTTTAAATATGAAGTTTTACAAACTTTAAAATTTGAATTCTCTGAAAATTAAAACTGCAAAAGAAAAATCAAATTTTGTGATAAATTGGAAAAAAGGATCTCTAAAGAAAAAAAAAAGTTTAGAAAAGCTTCAATGCTTTAATACACAAAATGGAAGATTAGCATTTTTGAACACGCAATAGAAAACTTTTGAAATTTATAAAGTCACACAATTTGAAAGTATTAACATTATTTATTTTACTTAAGATGAATACAGAGCCAAATGGAAGTCTCACGTTTTTCTGAATTCAAATCAACATATCCAGGAAAATTCCATTTGCAGTTCTTTTTAGAAAATAAGTAAAAAAAAAAAATAATTAGTCACCTTTCCTGTTGACACAAGTTTCAATTAAAATATGAACAAATGGAATAGTGAAAAAGAAAACTCATGTCATGTGCAAAAGCATTGCAACCAGGGACTCCCTAATGGGAGGTCACTGACTTTCCAAAAATTTCCTTATTCGGCAAATATGGAGTCGAAGTGCAACATTGAGATTCTTTGTTTGTTTTCAAAAATTATTTACGTTATTTTTCTCTGATGTCATATTTTATCATTTGGTAAATATCATTCGGAAAGTTGATAATTTTCTCCCCTCCAAAAATTTTAGTTCACGGTGCCTCTGATATCAAACACCTTCAATGTTTAAAATATGTTTTACAGAAAAGGAACCATTAAGCTCGTAAAACTTACTTTCCAGTGCAAGTGCCTTCAACTTCTGTGAAAAGCTTTTGCTTTACTGTTTCTAATAATTGAGGCCCAAAGTAACGTGGATGAAGTAATATCTCATGCTCCAAAGAAATCTGAAAAGCATTTTAATTAAACAATATAATGCATAAAACCAGTGAGCACAATAAATATTTTATTTGGCTTAATGTTAACAAATGATTAAATATGGACAATAAAATACAATCTTAATTCCAGAAACTATATTCAACCTGAAGAATTTTGAGGTCCGGATAATCAATCAAATAATGGTACTTTGAAACATTCCTCCTATGTGACAATACAAAGAGAATCTTGAAGTAAATATGCATTTGATTTCCTATAATTCCCTTCTGAAAATAACGCTGGCTGTTTTTGGTTTGAGGGCTGAAAAAGCTTCGATTAAAAAAGAACAGAAGCTACAGGGTTAACTTCATTCAATTATTGTTTTAATTCTACTTAGTTTTGATCATTGAAACCTAATTTCTAGTGAAGAAAAACAAAATGAAATTAAAACTATGATCATCTCCTACGGAAACAGTTATTCTGTAATAGGAAAGCAAATCATACAAGAAAACATACGTACAAATTCGAACGTTAAATGCAACGAATATGTTAGATGTTACGGAGTAACAAAAGGAAAGATAAAACTTCCCGCATAATGCTTATGCGAACAATCGGCGCAAAAATTATCAGTAACAAGGTACGAATAATAATATTAACTTATAAACTTCTTACATGGTAAAACATTGTGCAGTTGGTTCTAAAGCTCCCAACAAAAAGGATCTAAACAACTAAATAGTACATTACATTATGTTTGGCGCGATAGTATAATGATAAGATAAGAGATATAGGCCTCTCCTCTCTGATACACGTCCATCGGATTGAATTCACGTGATTTTTTCACTGAACTGATGGAAAGACATCAATTATATATATTTTTTTATCTTAGAAATGTTGTAAGCCTTGCCTCCAGACACACATAGGAAAGACTGACAGCACAAGAGAAGGAAATAACACCCAGGGCAGCGGCGGAAACCGAACCCATGACCCACGGCTTATTAGAAACAAATACAAATACAAATACAAATGTGATGACCAGCAACAGGCACTGGGCCCAGCTAGGCTGGTCCTAGTCAATTAATTAGTCCCCAATGAAGATCAATGGCCCTCTTAAAGCTATCCACTCCCTTGCTCATTACCGCCTCTTCCGGTAAGCTATTCCAAGTGCCCACGACCCTGCTAAAGTAGTAGTTTTTCCTGATTTCCAAGTTAGCCTGAGATTTAAATAGCTTAAAACAATGACCCCTTGTCCTGCTTTCCCCGCAAAAATTTAATCCATTTACATCTTTCATTTTGATAAATTTAAATAACTGAATCATGTCCCCTCTGACTCTTCTTTGCTCCAGGCTATACATGTTAAGCCTATTAAGTCTGGTATCATAATCTAAATCTGAGAGTCCCCTTACTAATTTAGTTACCCTTCTTTGAACCCTTTCCAATACAAAAATATCTTTCTTCAGATAAGGCGACCAAAACTGAACAGCATACTCCAAATGAGGTCTTACTAAACTCCTATATAAAGGCAGAAGAACTTTCTTAGATTTGTTTGAAATAGATCTATTGATGAACCCAAGCATTTTGTTGGCTTTGTTACTAGCAATACTGCACTGTTGACTAAACTTGAAGTCCTGATTTATAAAGACACCCAGATCCATAACATTTTCTGCCTGATTTATGACTGAACCCTGTAAACGATATCTCATACGCTTATTTCCATGACCTAAGTGTAGCACTTGACATTTCCCTACATTAACTGCCATACCCCATTTATCTGCCCACTTAGTAATATGATCTAAATCCTCTTGCAGCTGTTTTACTTGTTCTTCATTTTCGACAATCCCCATAACTTTTACATCGTCAGCAAAACAATTCATGCTTCCAGAAATATTTTCATTGATGTCATTCATAAATATAATAAACAAAAGAGGCCCTAAAACTGATCGCTGAGGAACCCCACTTAAAACATCACTCCAATTTGAATGATTTCCTCTCACAACTACTCTTTGCTTCCTACCAGTAAGCCAATTTCTAACCCAAAGTAAAGTGTTAGTGTCAACTGTTGAGATACAGTTATCGTTAAACACACTGGAAAAAAAGTTATTTAGAACATTTGCAATATCCCTATCGTTTTGGATTAAATTTCCATGCTCATCAACCAAAGGCCCAATTTGACTGTTTCGAGCTTTCCCAGAATTAGCGTAAGCAAAAAACCTCTTAGGGTTCCCATCAATGTCATCTGCCAGCCTTTGCTCCAATTCCCTTTTTTTGAATCCGTACCAAATACTTAAAATTTCGCCTTGCCTTACCATACTGGAGCCTCTCCGCACTCTGACCAGTTCCTTTAAACTTACGAAAAGTGGCTTGCTTATAATTAAGAGCTTCTTTAGTCTCCCTGGAGAACCACATGGGCCAAATTTTGGTACTAACACCTTTTCTCCTAAATGGAACATAGTCCCCAACGGTTTTAGCAAGTTTATCCTTAAATTCCGTCCACTGCTGATCTACGTCGCTATTTTCCAACCCTGACGAAAAAACCTCTTTCAAGCTCTGCCTAAGTGCAACAAAATCGGTGTTTCTGAAATTGGGCACAAACCTAAAATTATCATCTTTGCACACTTCAAATTTAACCCGGAAAAACGAATCTTCTACTAGTCACGGAGGCCCCCTTTTCTATTGATTTTTCACTCTTCTCGATTCTCTACACATATTTGTCATTATGTTTTAATCCTACGCTTGTTCAGAATGTATACGAAGTACATTGGTTATTAAATAGTAATTCGATCTGCACTGAAATTTTACCAAATTTATGGACAGCTGGAAAGATGTCACTTATGAGATCTAATTTAACATTTTGTCTTCAGCCTACCCTGGCTCGATTGATAATTTTTTTTCCTCGTTATGAACATGAGTAGAGTTAGACTTCTACATCTAGGACCCCCTCCCCCCGTCAGAAAAAAAAAGGGAATATACAAAGAAAAAATAAAGGCGCAATTCAAGGTTGAGAAGAACAGCATTGTACACTGTTTTAGAGGAGGGCTCGTTCACAGAGGCGTAGCGAGACCAAACTTTTTTTGAGGGGGGGAGGAAGGCTTTTGTTAAGAAAGGTGTCGCCGTCTCCCCCCCTCCCCCGCAGTTTTTCAGAAATCGGGTCACCAATTTCGTGATAAACAATAATAATAAAAAAAAAAAAAAACCCCCAGAAAGGGAACCTTTGCGATCTTAAGTATAGAAATAACAAGTGAACAAATAGAGTAAAGGTTTCAAAATGGTTTTTTTTTCGGTGAAATTTTAAAAGCAAATTCAATCTTTGAATATTATTCAGGAACATCCCAGGTTCTTCATTATGATTCACCTAACTGAGGGCCATTGAAAGGAATGTTTCGAACACTTTTTTAACCAAGCTTCAGTCAAATAAAAAATGAATTGGTGTTTGAACATAATTTCATAGGGGCCACTGACATAATTGCATTCCTAGCTTTTTTTTTTCTTTTGCCTTTTTTACTTCCTTTTACAAAAAAGGAAGTATTGTATTCGCGAAAAAATTTTCACTCAAAAATCGGCCTTAATTGCCATTTTTCTCACCCCCGAATGAATGTTGAGGTTTTTTTTCGACCCGACCACACGTGGATATATGCCAAGGAACGTACAGGCACCGGAAATATTCATTTTGACGACTACCAAGTTAATTACAACGAATTTTCTCGTGACGTCCGTATGTACGTATGTGCGTATGTGTGTATGTATCTCGCATAACTCAAAAACGGTATGTCCTAGAAAGTTGAAATTTGGTACGTAGACTCCTAGTGGGATCTAGTTTTGCACCTTCCCTTTTGGTTGCATTCGGGTAGTTCCTAAGGGGATCATTTGCCCCATTTTGGGGAGAAATCATTGTTAATTTTGATGTAAACTCAAGTGGTGTTATAATTTGTCGGACACTTGGCGATATATCACCAGTCTTTTGGTCGCCAAGTTTTGTCGCCAACTTGTTGACAAATTTGGCAATTATTTTTTTTTTTAATTTGGTTTAAATTTGGCCATTGTTGGTGATATTTAGAGCGTAAACAATTGAATCACATTAAAATTGCCAATAAGAGGGAAATGACATTAAATTGGAGTAAAAGGAAGTCATGTGATGCACACATCAGCTCGTTTAACAAAAATATTGTGGAAATCGCAGTTATATGTATAAGTGTAGAAAAATATATGTGCCGCCAAAATAACTTTTAAATAGAGAAAAAGTTGAAACAGGGCAAGCGAGATTTTTAAAATGTCATGACCAGTAGTTCTAAGTGTTTAAATATTATAAAATAAGAAAAAAAAAGGAATTTTACAGCGATATTCAGGAGGCATGACATCTAAAACAAAATAAATTGAAAAGGCATCGCTGAAAAGAACCATATATGTTCTAAATCTCGAAAGTTTTTTTTTCTGATGGGGGTCCGCAAACGCTAATATTTCAAATAACAAATAAAAATATGCAAGGCTGGAAATTGAAAATTTCATTATGCAAAAACCAAAGCAGTCAAATAATTTTGGAGAAGAAAAACTGATGGAGAGTTTTTCTGAACATTTTAGCAATAATTTAATCAAATAAAAAAGATAGAAACATTGCAAAAAAAAAAAAAGGAGGGAGAGAGATCTTGAACAACACTCCTGTTTGTGAAAATTGCAACACCATGAAGCATCATAGTTAAATGAAATTTAATACACAGTTGAATGGTAATGGTACAAATAAATGATTACATTTTCAAACAAAACAAACAATAAAAAGAGCTAGAAATTAGTATTTTGTGTGGCCACCGCGCGCCGCAATAAGAACTGCTACACGACTCGGCATAAAGTGAAACAAAGTTTGAATATCTGCCTGTGGAAGAGTATTCCATATTGTTTGTATGCGCAACCAAAGTTCGTCTGTCAAAGCAACAGGTCGAGGATCACGAGCGAGACGCCGCCCAACGAAATAACGCACATGTTCAATCGGTGACATATCCTGGGAATACGCAGGCCAAGGAAAAAACTGTACCTGCTGCGAATCAATGTAGGATTTGACAGTCCTGGGGACATGTGAACGGGCATTTTCCTGCTGGAATACAGCCCCTGGCAATCCTTGCAGGAAAGGAATAGCTTGGGTCTGTAAAACTTCGTTTATGTATCGGGTACTGTTCAAATTGCGCACAATTCGTAGCAATTGTGATCGTCCATGATATGCTATGGCACCCCAGACCATAACTCCAGGTATTTGTCCACTGTGGCGTTCGATAATGCACTCCGGAATGTGCCGTTCACCGGCATAGCGCCTGACACGAATTCGGCCATCATGGTGCCACAAATTGAAGCGGGATTCGTCAGAAAAGACGACCTGCTGCCAATCAGCACGCCAGTTCCTATGCATATTGGCCCATTGTAGCCGCAGGCGGCGATGGTTTTGCGTGAGAAGAATCCTGTATAAAGGAATCTTTGCGCGCAGCCCACGCTGCAGCAGACGTCTCCGAATTTATGAAGCACACAATGAAACACCTGTAGTTGTTGATCACTGTGCTGCCAATTGTCTAGAAGAAGCTGAGCGGTTTGTGAGCACCATACGCACTAGGTGTCTATCATCGCGAGCTGACGTCACATTTCGGGGTCCACTCCCAGATTTCTGAGCTGTCTGACCCTCGTCCGTCCACTACTTCCAAACACGCATGATTGTGCTGCTGTTACGCTGCACACGAGCGACTACTGCACGATAAGACAATCCAGCTTTACGAAGGCCGACGATTCTGCCCCGTTCAAACTCCGAAATTTGCTCAAATTTCGCTGCAAGAGGCATAGTAAAGATTCTGTTAATGTTTACTCTAGCATGTAACCACCGATAATCATACACGCCTCGCTACAGCCTTCTATTTATATTCGGTTCGATCCGCCGTTCAGAGGGCGCTGCTCAGCAAACGCATGCGCTAAAGGTCTGCAATTCTAATCATTTGCATATCATGCCCTATTTTACATTTCCTGCAATTTTCAACTCACTCGCGTAAGTCCTTCGTGGTGTTGCAATTTTCACAAACGGGAGTGTATATCCCTTCAACTCATACTATCAAACCTAGCCTAGAAGAGCAATTTTGAAACGTTGACTTTGAAAAAATCGCCGAACCCCACCATAGACACTCATATGCATAATTTTAAGGGGGGGGGGGGCTCAGTTATTTTCCCCATGGTTTAGCAGGATATTTTCCCGATAGAAGCCGATTTCAGTGCAGATTAGACTTATTAAAGTTTGGCAATTTTAATAAATTATTCATTGATGGCTAGAAAAGAAATGTTGGGGCCGTGGTAGCCCGATCGGTAGAGTGTCGGACTCGGGGCCGGAGGGTCCTGGGTTCGAACCTCGATGGTCGAAGATCCACCGTCGTCATTAAAGGGGACTGGGCGACGTTAAATATGCTCGTGGTCTCAATGTCCTCCAAGTGAAACGATACCTCTGGGGGTGCTAGCACTAGGTTGCTATTAGCTCCTAGACTAGTTCTAAATTCTCATTAACTGCTCGATCCGGTGATGGTGCTGCCATCTATCGGTATATAAAATAATGGAGGCAAGGCACTTAGTATGCAGTCCTCGACATAAATACAGTTGTAGTCAGTTGTGACTCTGAATAGGAATAGGAAAAGAAATGTTTTTACACTTTTGCAAAAAAAAAAAAAAAAAAAAAAAATAAAATAAAAAAAATAAAAATAAAATAAAATAAAAGCAAGGAGGTTTAAATTTTTAAGGGGGGTGAGCCCCCACTTGCTCCCCTATATGGGCGTCCTTGAACCCCACGTCTTCTCCTATCCCAATCAAAGATGGTCTAGAATTCCGTAAGGACTTCGATTTCAAGAAGCATCTAGGAGTGCGCCCCTGCCCAAACTCTCGAAAAACAGACCTGCCCTATCGTTAAACATTGCCTAAAATTCCGCTTTTAGAACTTTGAGTAAATTCCGAAGGTCCTCAACCTTTTCGACCTCTAATATCACCAAAGACTCTAAAATTTCGCATTTATGGCTTAGATTCGGATAACATTTCTGTAAAGAGTCCCTGAATATTATTCACTGATAATATCACTGAACATCTTTTTATGATTCCTCTAGCCTGTTTTACTGTCACTACACGAGATCTTATTTATTCCTTTATCAAATTCCATGATTTACTCCTCGTTTTAAAGCTTATCGTGTCTGCTAATGACGAAAAATGAATCCACGATCTTAATATTGCTTTTTTTTTGCAAAAAAAAAAAAAAATGTTATTTTTCCTATTTTTACTGCACATTTACTTCACAGCCGAGAGCGAAGACACATTGACTCGGTTAAATAAAGCAGCGTACTAATAAGGGGAAGGGCTTGGGTTGAAACCTGGGTCAAAAACTGTCGTTTTAATGGGTTTTTTTTCCTTCAGCAGAATTCTTATTCATGTTTCCATTGATATGCAAAATTATACTCATGGCAGAGAATTCTAAGCAGCAGTTCTGTCGTTGTTAAAATCAGGAAACAAAATACCTATTGATTTTAACACTGTCAATCGCAGAGTTTAACTTTTAAAATACTAGCTGACCCAGCCACGCGTTGCTGTGGCGAAGTAGTTGAATTAAGTATTCTTTTAATCAGTATTTTGATAAAATCTAATTAATATTTTTAGTAAAGCTTAAAATAGTCTAGCCAATTTTAAAACATATCATATGAGATTGATAATGGGCGTGATAGGCTGAAATAAGTACTTATTGAATTTAGTAAGTACTAACTAAATTTTCAATGGCAAAAGAACTATACTTACGCTTAGTAAATTTTGCAAGTATGACTTCTGCCATAAATCAAAGCAAAATAACTTGAAAGTGATAGTAAATATCGAAACAGATTGTAAAATATCGGAACGTAGAAATTAAACATAAACCAACATACACTTTTAGAATGTACACTACATTTTATTTATCTCAGATTTCTCTATAGTTTGTTATAAATAACTTCTTTCTAATTTGTTCACAACATTTTTGGGAAATCTGTATTTTGCGAATACGAATAGATTTGACGGTTTTCCACTCGTGAGCAGGTGACATGTAGTTACCCATGGGAGAAAAACTATTTTCCATGTTGAAACCGAATTTTTGGTTAAACATATTGCTTCCTTTTACAAAAAAGGAAGTATTGTATTCGCGAAAAAATTTTCACTCAAAAATCCTTATATATTATTTCTGTAGCCTGTTTTTGGTTTCTACGCCAAATTTCCCTCAATTCTTGATCGATTTCTTTGATTTACGGCTAATTTTATAGCTTATGGTGCTGGCTACTGACGAAAAATAGACCCAAGGTCTAAAAATTGTTTCTTTTAGCCGAAAAACCTGTTTTAAAGAACCAGAATAAGGTTTTCGGTCAAACTTATAACTTTAATTTGCGCTATGACCGATAGAGCTGAGTAGCTTGATCGGCAGAGCGTTCTCTTCGTAACCAGAAGATTACGTGTTCGGGCCCACGTCCGGACAATCTGCAACAACAAAATTAGAGAAATATCGCCCATTACATGAACACTGAATTAAATGAATAACAACTATGAGGGAATAGAATAAATGAGAAGGAAATGCTCCTTGCTGATATGAAAACATTCAGTGATTTTGTGCTAAATTACTTCGAAATTGCACGTGTTTTTTTTTTTTTTTTTTGAAGCTTTGGCTCTGGAAAGAAAATTAAAGCATAATGTAAGCGAAAATATAAGTAACAGGTTTAAGATTTCAGACTACAATAGAATTGTTTTTTGTTCAGAAAAAAAATAAATAAATCGTACATTGAAATATATATTCTTCTAATGAGTTTTTGACTCTTTGTACAAAAAAATAAAATACTACCTCAATTTGAAGGGTAAAATATATATTTTTTCTTCTTTTTGCTAAAAAACAAATAGCTTATCACATTTTTACTACATTCGAAAAGCTACGCTTAAAAAAGAGCATAGTTCAATTTATTTTGTATTTTAACCGTGCTGTTAAATGATGAACACGTGCTGCCATCTAAGTTATAACGGTTTAAGCAGCCTGCGATAACAAATTGTAAAAATTTTCAAAAATAAAAACATTTTTCTTCAATATCTTATCTTATATATTAATCCCCTCTCATTTTAAAACTTATCAGGCTGGCCAATGACAAAAAAAAAACTTACGGTCGAAAATTCAAGTTTTCGAAATCGCCTCTTGCTGTTTCAAAACATTGATGCTGCCTGTAGTTCCTATGCATTTTTTAAAACAAAGTTCTAATGCAGTTTTCCATTTTTTACGTCGCTTTCGGCAAAAAAAAAAAAAATGCCTTTGTGTGTGTTCATATTTTAATAAAGCTTAACAGCACTGGACTTAGTTGTTCGGTTTAATTGATAAGTTCTTTTCGGTAGAGCGTTCGGCTATAAACTATCTGAACTTCGGGCAAGCTTGGGCTGTCCGACATAATATCAAATTTATATTAGTATTACGCATTACATGTGCTCATGTCATAACATACACACCTAATAAAATAAATGCAGTGGGAATGCTACTTGGTGTTTCGACTCCTTTATGCAGGCTACAGTTATCATTCGGATAAGTTGATTGTTAATCGAACTGTGTTCTTTGACTACATCCAGACCACTCAACATAATGTAAGCATAAAAAAGTATTAGATTTACCTAAAGAAATCCTTTTTGTGCAGAAAAACATTTTTATTGTATGCTAAAATGTAGATGTTTCTAATAGCAGTGTTCGACCTTTTGTACAAATGAAAAAATACTACGCCCGATTAAAACTACGAGTTTCACTCAGTAAACCTTTAATTTTTTATTCGCGCGAATACGATATAAAGCATTAAAAGTATTATCAACTTCATTAGCAAGAAATTATTTTCTACTCCTCTGCTTTCTGCTGAAAAAAAAACACATTTTGTCTACGTTCGAAAAATTGCACTTAAAAACGGACTCAGTTCATCTAATTTTGGTTTTGAATTTTAAGTGTTCGATTAAAAGAAAAACATGATCGGCCGTAACAGTTAAAGCAACTTTCTATGTGAAATAGTTCAATATTCAAAGATAAAAACACTTATTTTCAATCAAATTTATTACTTCTCTAGAATGTTTGTTTCAATCGCTACGTGAGATCTTCGTCATTCTTTAATCAAATTCCATACTTTGCGAATAATTTTAAATCGTATCATGCTGGTTAATGACAAAACACAGATGCATGATCTTATTATTATTATTATTATTTTTTTGGCAAAAAGCTTTTTTGCTGTTTTTTACTACGCATTCCTTCAATGAATAGCTTTCGAAAAGGAAGGCGCAATTGCTAGGTTTGTTGGGGTGTCGGGCTGTTAGTCAGAATGGCGCCAATTCGAATACGTGCCAATAAATATCTCTTTAATGTTTCTTTTTTTCCCGTCAGATGCTGACATGTGCAGGACTGTATTTGCCACAACCTGTTTTTTCACATGCACATTTATTGCTTTTTCACGAGTCACCACTCAGCCACACTTTTAATGACATTTATGTTTGCATTGAAAATATGTACGATTAAAAGGGGAGCTATGATCAAATTATCACAACGTTGTATTTAACGAGGTTTTGTTACTGATGTCTTTAAATTACATGCCTTCTCTTCTGCGCTTACTTTTTTTTCGGTTCTTCTTCATAATGTTCTTCCTTTGAAATTCTTAAAGAGCGAAATGCCTTATGAAACGATTTGAAGCACAGTGCGGAGTTCCGCACGGGTCGACTAGTCGCCCTTAATTTCCATTTTGCTCACCCCCAAATGAATGTTGAGTTTTTTTTTCGATTCGACCACATGCGGAAAAGTGCCTAAGAATGTATAGACACGCGAAATATCCATTTTGACCATCACCGAGGTAATTACAACGACTTTTCTCGTGACGTCTGTATGTATGTGCGTATGTGTGTATGTGCGTATGTGCGTATGTGCGTATGTATCTCGCATAACTCAAAAATGGTATGTCCTAGAAAGTTGAAATTTGGTACATAGACTCGTAGTGGGGTCTAGTTGTGCACCTCCTATTTTGGTTGCATTCGGGTGTTTCTAAAGGGGTCTTTTGCACCTTTTTGGGGGGAAATCATTGTTAATTTCGATGCAAACTCAAGTGGTGTTATAATTTGGCGGTCACTTGGCGATATATCGCCAGTCTTTTGGTTGCCAAGTTTTGTCGCCAACTTGGCGAAAAATTTGGCGATTTTTTTTTTTTTTAAATCTGCTTTCAATGTGGCCATTGCTAGTGATATTTAAAGAGTTAGAGAGAGAATCCCATTAAAATTGCAATAATAGGGAAATAGCATTAAATTGGTGTAAAAGGAAGTCATGTGATGCACACATCAGCTCGTTTTTGGTTATCGCGAAAGATAAGTGAAGTGGAAAATGAAGCCTTCTGAACTGTATTGAAGATTCTTACGATATTAATGCAATGCACGGCAGCAGGATGATTTCTCATTTAAACTTCCCCCTCAAAATTGTTGCTTCAAGAACATTTCCGGTGATCCTTTTGATAACTATACGTGTATATTTGCAAAATCTAGTTAGGTTTAAATTTTGGAGAAGATTAATTGGTGAACAAATTTTTAACTGGAGATTGTGTGGTGTCATTCCTAGTATATTCAGAGAATTTAAAATTCAGTTCGAAACTGAACGGATTCGTTCTCATCCACAATTCTATCGATTGATTTAAATGACTTCAAATTACCGGGCAACAATTGTTGTATCTAAAAGTTAATTGCGTATGAATCAACGTTTTTTGCCACAAAATCAGCGCGATTACAGAGGCAATTATGATAAAAAAAATTAAATTTATCTGGAAATAGAGTCTTAATTAGTTCACTTTTCGTCTCAACGGCAGTGTAGAAATTGTCTGGCTATTTGTTGTACTGTATATTTTGATACAGTTCAATTTCACCGTTTCCAATAACCAACAATTGCTTAGAAAATACATGTGCGATTAGATCATTTTTCGTTTATACCCGCATGTTCATTGCCAATCGCATTATGTCGATATCACACTATAAAAACGATTGTTTTAAACATGCGTTGATTTCATCGGAATAACTGGTAATGTCTGCCGGAAGTCCCCAGACAGTATTCAGACAATTTCGCCTAAGAGTTGATCGTTGCCGTTCAAATCTTGCATAATCCTATGATGTGCTTTGAATGAATACTTTTACTCATGAGTCATAGTACACTTATCCCAAATTATAATTTCACTTTCTTGCAACACTACAATCATTCCACGTTCTTTTTTACTTCCTTTTACAAAAAAGGAAGTATTGTATTCGCGAAAAAATTTTCACTCAAAAATCGCCCTTAATTTCCATTTTGCTCACCCCCAAATGAATGTTGAGTTTTTTTTTCGATTCGACCACATGCGGAAAAGTGCCTAAGAATGTATAGACACGCGAAATATCCATTTTGACCATCACCGAGGTAATTACAACGACTTTTCTCGTGACGTCTGTATGTATGTGCGTATGTGTGTATGTGCGTATGTGCGTATGTGCGTATGTATCTCGCATAACTCAAAAATGGTATGTCCTAGAAAGTTGAAATTTGGTACATAGACTCGTAGTGGGGTCTAGTTGTGCACCTCCTATTTTGGTTGCATTCGGGTGTTTCTAAAGGGGTCTTTTGCACCTTTTTGGGGGGAAATCATTGTTAATTTCGATGCAAACTCAAGTGGTGTTATAATTTGGCGGTCACTTGGCGATATATCGCCAGTCTTTTGGTTGCCAAGTTTTGTCGCCAACTTGGCGAAAAATTTGGCGATTTTTTTTTTTTTTTTTTTAAATCTGCTTTCAATGTGGCCATTGCTAGTGATATTTAAAGAGTTAGAGAGAGAATCCCATTAAAATTGCAATAATAGGGAAATAGCATTAAATTGGTGTAAAAGGAAGTCATGTGATGCACACATCAGCTCGTTTTTCTTTAATGTAACAATGTTACACATTGCGTTTTGTTTGTTATGAATGTATAATAGGCACCTTTAAAGCTGAATGTGCTGTTCATCTACCATCTAAAAAAAGTAGCAGCAATGCTTGACGATGCAATTGTCACTGCAGTTTTCTGTTGCGAACGTATCTTTGCAAGAATTTATGATATTAAAAATCTCTTGGGGGGAAAAAAGAAAGAAAATACAGTAAAACCTGTAAAGTTGACCACCTTTGTAAGTTGACCACCTGTCTATGTTGACCGCTTTTGTCAGGAACGGAATTAGTCCTATCTTATATAATGAAGGAAAACCTCTCTATCTTGACCACCTCTCTATCTTGACCACCTGTCTATCTTGACAACTAATGAACACCAAGTTTGGTTTGGAGTATTGTAAAAAACCCTTTGTAAGTTGACCATTTGATTTATTTTTTAAAATTTTATCTAGCAAACTATTTTTTTATTTTTTTAAAAGCTTTCCAAGAATATTTTTGATGCCAGACCAGCATTTTACCAACTAAATGAAACAGCAGCATAACTAAACCTCCTTTTGAGTTTAACCACATGGGAAAACTACTAAGAACCCTTTTATTCTCCAAACTTGTTTTTCTTCTGTTGTTAAGCGAAAAATTTGTAATTTTTGATTAGCTATAAATTTTTGGGGGACTATTAATATAAAATAAGTAACTTTTCATAAAGAATAAGGCTTTTTTTTTCGATCAATTTACTGAAATTTTAAATTTTTACGACACATTATACGTCATTCTGGGAAAATAATCTCTAAAAATATTTGAATAATATCTTAAATTATTTGTTTCAAAGCAATGCTAAACAATGAAAGTGAGTTAAACAGAAAGAGTAGGTGTCAATTGCAAGAATTACAAAAGGTGTCATGGTGCAAGAATTAAAAAAAAAAAAAAAAAAAAAAAAAAAAAAAAAAATCATTGCCCCCTTTATAAGTTGACCACCTGTCTAAGTTGACCACCAAAGTACTGCACCGCAAGTGGTCAACTTACGCAGGTTTCACTGTAATTGTTTTCCGCTTAAATTCATTAACCTTCCAGAAATTAACCTGGAATATTTTTGAAGAATTCAGTAGTCTTCTTGGTTAACAACAGTTATGATTCTAGCACCTTCAGAGAAGTCTAGCGTAGGTTTTATATAATAGCCTGGAACCGTCCTGCTTTTCTAAGAAAGCTCTCAAAGCATTAATGCACGCATCACCAACGCGAATACAGACACTCAATTATGTAGCTCGAACATACCTCCTCTGCAATTCTTGCAACGCTTCGTGAGCCAGGATCTTTCCGCTCTCATTGGCTGCTGAGCCAATCTGGAGAAACCGTAATCGACCTGAAACCGATACACCTATTAAATAAGTTTTGTCAATCTTGATACTGGTGGAAAAAATTATTTTTCACAACGGTGTGAAATCTACAATTTGTAGCAATTCAAGGAAACGTTTTGAAAAATATAGTTGATTTTCTCAGGAAGTGAATAATAACCTGTAATATCCTGAAACGTTATATGGAAATTCTAAGCAACATTTCTGAGTTTTTTTTATAATAGTGTTTTTAGCAGTAAGTCGTACGATGTTAGAGTTATATCGATTAATTAACTTACACCGCCATCTATTAAGAATTTTTAGAACTAAACAATTAATTCACACTATTATTGTATAATTAATATTAAATTTGCAATAAAAAATATAAAAACTATCCTATCTTTTAAGGTGGACCAAATGACACATAGGTATAAAATTTGATAAAAATCCGCTGAGTAGTTTCGGAGTTTACCCCGAACAAACATCGTGACACGAGATTTTTATATATATATAGATTTTAATAAAATAGAAGTGTAAACTTATCTATTTTGCTGCTTTACTACGCATTGGTTTAGCCTATAGCATCTCGTGGTTGCATTGAAATTAGAAAGTTCTTCCTTTGGGAGCAAATGCTTCACGTGTGTCAGCCAGTTATCTGAAATTGCGTTTCTGGAATTTCAATATTGGCGAAAATTGGCGAAGACAGGTCTCGAACCTCTCCTCACACTAAAATTACCAAGCATGTTCTAAAACCGCGTTTTAACAACTAACTTCAAAAATTTTATGGGGGAGGGTCCGCCCCTCCCCTTAGTGCCAATATTATCTAAAATAGACTTAAATTTCGTTTAAGGGCTTGAATTTCGATTATAATTACAAGGTTAAAGCTCTGAAAACTCTCCCTAACATTATTGAAAGTCGAATAAAATTGTTTCTGGATTTCAAATTTCGAAAAATCGTCGGTACTCACGACGATATCAAACATGGCCCACGATTTCATATTTTAGAAAATGTTCTGGGAGTGAGCTCCAGGATCTTTTCTCCCCAAAACATCTTTTAAAATCGTCTAAAACTGTTTTTGAGCTACAATTTTGAAAAAAATTTCGAGGGAGGACTAATAGAACTCGGAGGAGAACCTAAGCCTCTACTCCTTAATGTAATAAGAGAAAAAAATATAACAATTGTGTTTTTCAAGTTTCAATCCAGGAAAATGGCCGGGGCAACGCTCCCAGACTGCTTTTCCACCTTATTAGCAAAGTTCGTCTAAATGCATTTTTAAAGTCATACAAATTAGAAAAATAGACTCTTCTTGATTTTTGTGCTGATTTCTTTATAGTTCTGGGAGTGCCCAGCAAGTTGAGGGGGCACGTACCCCCATCGACGCTACGCCTCTGCTCGTTCACCATTAATGAAATATAAATAGTATCTTCATTTAAAACTGCTAAATTTCATGCGCGCATACTTCGAAAAGTCAGAATTTTTCGTTCTTCAACTGGATTTTCGTTTAATTTTGAATGAATTAATTCTTTTAAGTGTTGGTGGTAGTGGTAAAGTTAAGTTTTCCATTTCACGAAAATATTTATATTCTTTATGTAAATATAAGCAATTATAAGCAAATTTCAAGAATATCTGATTTTTTCAGGACTGATGAAATTCGTCTAATGTTGTTGCACTAATTTAAAGAGTTACTTTGCCATTTCAATTATATTTTTCACTTAATTAAATGTAACGGAGTCTAGTTTTTTAACTTTACCCAAAACATCCAAAATTGGATTTATATTATCTACAATTAAAGTCGCTGATCTCTAGGTGGCTTCTCCTGTGGAAATTTCTCGAGTTTGAAGACTTAAAAATAGTTTCAGTTCATCTTTGATGGTGTTAAGAGAAGAAAATTGCGGGAATGGTGGGTATTTACGGTCTAGGAAGTAGTAGAGGGGCTATGGTAGAAAATATAGCCGGAAACTGAATTTTGTGATAAAATCATGAAACTTGGCATGCATGTAGACAATGTACGAACAAACATTTTTGGAAGGGGAGGCAATTCAAAATCCCCCCCAAACCCCCCTGGCAGCCATTTTTGGTCAAAAATCTAAAACTACTTTTCTTTTTTAAATTTTGAAAAATACCCACTGTATCTTCTTTTGTGAGTTCTATTATGCTTACTAAAGCGTAAAAAGTCATCAAAATATCTCTAAACCTCCTAATTTTAAAATTAATTTTAAAAACTTGATTGTTTTTAAACAAAACTTAACTAATCAAAGTCTTTAACATTTCTTGAGGGGTCGTTTGAGAAATGTTTTATGCATTTTAAAGCACTGTTTTAAGGAAAATCAATTCATTTACAGTAGAACCCAATCATCCGAACTCCAAAAATCCGAAACATCAGAAAATCCGAACCAATGTTTTAAAGTTTACTATTAAAAATTGATTACAAAACTAAGAATAAAACTAGAAATTGAAAACCATAAACAAAGCTAGTAATTTTTCAAAACTTGACACAAACATTTGAATAGTTGTTTAAGAATAAATACAGCACTTTGATTAGTTAAAACGAAATCAATTTTCATTATCGGTAGGAGAAAAAAAAAAAAAAAAAACCTTCAAACACTTGGAAATGAAGTACGCCATTTTTTGGAAGTTTCACTCACATTCTGCAGTTTTATCAGTCATATGTGCACTTGAAATAAGGGGGAGAGGGCACGGACGTTATTTTTACAGAACTCCAATCTTTATTATTATTAAACGCTTTAAAACAAATTTCAAGTTTTTTCTCATTAGACGATTTGAGGCGTTTGTTCTATGTTTTAAACGATATAAGAGGAAGAAATATTTAATTACTACACTAAGAAGTTTAGTGCTACGTTAATAAAAAGCTAGCAATATTTTTACTATTAATAAAATTGTTATTTATTGAAATATAACTCACTGTTACAAAAACTACTACTAAATTGAAATACAAATCTGATTAAGTGATGCATACAACGATTATATAGAAGGCAATTTAAAATGTTTGAATTTACAAGTAATTTACACGAGTACATAACATTTTCCATTGCAGTATTTACACATAGGTGTTTAGGTAAGTCTATTTTTGAAGCACCCACAAGTTATTTGAGAGCAGTTTTTTTTTTTAACACTTGTATAACGTAAATTCGCTTTCAGCAAGAACTTGAAACTTCGGGCAAACTCAAACAAATAAGAACGTACTTTTCATCAGTTACTGTAAAACCCCAATCATAAATTGAAGTTAAGGCTAAATTTTTGGACATACTGCCCCACTGATGTCCATCTTGATAAGCACTAAATAACTTGCCTTAGGGCTTCAGCTGTGGGTAGTAAGTTATTCATTGATCATTGTTCGCTGGTGGAAAAAGTTTCCAGCTTCATTTACGGACGGCAAGTTGCATGCAGACGAGTAGTAGCAAAGATTAATGAATCGCTAAGATATTTGAAATTTTTAATTAGGTGTGCATTTATTTAGGTTAGGATATATATATATATGAAAATACACCAATAACATCAGGATAGTCTTGTCATCATTTCCACATCGTCACTTTTTTCCGACCTGCAAGAAAGGAGGTAACCATGAGAGTTCCGCTGAGAATGAGTGGAATTCTCTTAGAACAACTGATTTTTGCTGACCGAATTTGTACGCTAAGTCTTGGACTAGTATAAATCGAAAGTGTTTTCCAGCTCCAAAATCTTCTTCATTCCTTTTTTGTACAGCTGATGGAAGCATCGTTGTCAACAGTTCCAACGAATTTGCTCATGTGTCCTCTTATTGTAGCATGCAAAACATGAACGAAGATCCAGAAATTAGCTTCCTCGTGATTTTATGGCACTAGAGATGTCTTATTCGATGAAAATCACCGTCACATCATTAAGAGCAAACATAAGATCATATAGCTAGTGCAATCATGGAAAACAATTCTGTCTTATCTGCGTTTCGTAGAAACTGAACCAGTTCTTAGAAAGCAAACCATTTTCTCTAAAATGATATCTTTCTCTTATTCTTCTTATATGTCTTACTTGTTGTATCTTGAAAAGAATGCAGATACTCCACCGATAAATTTTCTGTCCTAGGTCGTTTTATGTGAACGATGAAAGAACTATCATAGACAATGGCGTCACAATGTATCTCCATTGCATTTATTTTAAAATCACCATTCATCATTTGCATCTTCATCATCCCATCTTAACTCGTTTTCTTCTTCTCTCGAGTTGTTTTCATCAGTAGGAATACTATGATTTAACTCACTGAACAGAAATGTTATTGACCAGACTTATTTCCCGTTCAAAGAGCTTCATTTATTGAAATCGATTCAGGGTGAGGTTGATTTTCATAGAGGAGAAATTCAACTAGGTTGAAATTTACGGTGTTGCGAATAATGAAAAGTTTTGAAAACGAATCTGTATCAGATTTTAACCTTTTCAGTAAAAGAGCAGACTTACTGATTTTTCTACAAAAATGAAATACTAAAAAGTTATTGTTTTTCTACCCGTGAACATGAAGTGACTTTTGAGTCACAACTCTTTTCTCTATAAATTTGTTGCACTGTTTTTTTTTCCTCAACTTGCCCAATCTTCATCAAATGCTCCACATATTCTTCGTCTACTGCTACATTAATCTCCAATGAGAACAATTCTTTCGATGACTCTAAAAATTGATTCTCATGTTTAGCTATTTCTCTTCAAGACCTTTCTTGAAAACATGCTTTGGAAACTTAAAATTTCTTCATTGCGCATATACAGCGTTTCTTTAAATCAGCAGAGGTAACTTTTTCAAACTGTGTAATTAAATCGATAATTTGAAGACCAGCCAACACCCATCTTCTTAACGCAGTTGAATCTGTGAAAGACCAATAGCCCCACCATCTCCTTTCACTATCGCATTGTTTTGCTAAACATGGTCCGATCCAATTACAGAAAACACGTTCATTGTCTTTTTTACAACAAACGTTACTTTTTCAAAGGCTTTATACATGTCTGGAAGGTTTGTGGGTTTAAGAAAAAGATCTTGAATAAAAACTGGGAACCATCCAGCATATTTACTAAAGTATATGTATAGCGTATAGCAATAAAATGAAAAAAAAAAAAAAAAAAGAAAACACACATACACACACACAAAATCAACTCCTTCAAAGTTTCAGTAAAGATACTAAAGTTGGTTGAAATCTATGATCTAATAAACTTTAATTTTAAAAGCACCAGCTTTAGTACGGTGCTCCAAAACTTGAATTTGTTTATATATATATATATATATATATTTATGTTTTTTTTATGTATTTTTTTTAAATAAAATGAGAAAAAGCTTACTGATGATCAATTGGGTGACGGAGAATTAACAACAGCAACAATAGTAATAATAATAATGAACAGAAATTTAAAATTCAACTTTAAATTTCTCTCTATTAGAATTATGTTGTCTTGAAATTAATTTCTCCCTTTTTTCTTCAAGTCCTTATTCTATTATACCCTTTGCAAATAGTTTCAATTATGCGTGCTCAGTCATTTAAAACAAGGGGCATCATGACCGGATAATTGGACAGTTCGGGCAATTAGAGTTCGGATAACTGGAACCCTACTTTGATATAACACTAAGTAATGTATCTTCAAATTCAGAAACCTGTAATTCTGTTATGGGGGGAAAAATTCCCTTAAGGGTCATTCCATACAGATTCAACGGATGAGTGCGCTCGACCATTTTTAATTTTTTTTTGAAACTCATATCCCAAAAAGATGCATATGAATGATGTTTAAAACCACTTTCATTTTTTCTCTAACCCTAACCCCTTGATTTTTTAGAGGTCATCAAAAGTCATTTTCGTAGTCAAAAATGGGACTTTTAGACCTTTGCATTTTGGCCCAAATCAAATTGAATAACAATCATGGCAGAACATTTTACATTTTGATGTTAAAGTACATAAGATAGTAGTCTCACACTCTGAGTTATGTAGCTGTAACTTAATAATTAAATAATGGCAACAGGTCAAAGTTCAAGGTCAAATGTAAAATTTTTACTCATTTCAAACGGTCATAACTCGCTTAGGGGATAAAAACACAAAGTGAAATATGGCAAAAACTAATCACTGAAGTCATACTAATGAAAAAATATAGCTGTAATTGTGTGTTTGTTTACCCTTTATAAACTACAGTCCCTCAAAGGTCAGAAAATTGAGAAAAATGACATTTTAGACCCCTGTAAACCAAAAGGGGATGGAATTAAAAATGAAATTTCTTAGCCAATTGAATATTCCATTCAAGTACTATACATGTTATATATATTGTTTTGTGTATTTGGCTTTTAAAAAAGATACAGGTCTTTGAAATTGAGCAATTTTGCTAGTTAATTCGCACACTAAAACAGAAATAAAAAGTGTGAAAACTTCATTGCACTTTTTAAAATTACGTAGAGTGTGCTCTAGGTAATATATTATACTGGAAAAAGATATTTTAAGTATAAAAATAATTATTTTAGTTTGATAACTTAGAAATATTTGGACATAAATGAGTAGTTCATACATGATTGACAGCTTAAGCAGTTAATTTATAGATTATCTACACACACAAATTTTCAATACATACAAACATATGCTCTGTAAGTTAACTTATGTAACTTGCCTAAACACGTGCAAAAGCATTATATACATAGTTAAAAGGAAAAAAAAAAGGTGTGTTTTTTATTTCTTACTTCAGTGTAGTTTTAAGAAAATGAACTCACACAGTAGTACTATAGTTCTGGTGGTGACACAGCATGTGGCATACTGAAATACTTTACTCAAATACACAACAAAAATAGAAAGTTAATTTAAGTAATAACGAAACGGATGTCAACTTGAGAGCTGAATGGCATTTCTATGCAATATCACACGGTAATGGACATTGTAACAGAATCAGAAGAACCGTAAAAAGAATTGATACTATTAAGACTAGCTTGCAAAGAACTACTAGAAGTCACATTTTAATTCCTACAGAAATGTATACCTTCTGCATTTTTGCTACTAAACATTGCATGTATTCTTGTGAGCTTTCAGTATATTAAACTAGCTGAAAAAATGCTTCAAGAAAGGTTTGACTCTGCAAATAAAATTCCCAATACAACATTTAATCACTGCTTTATGCCACCGTATTTAAATATTATCACTGTAAAATTATTGTCCTCTAGCAATAGGCATGAAGAATAGTGTGTTACTAAAAAGACTATCAAAAGAAAATGTCCATTATTGTCAAAAAAGTTATTACATAGCTTGTATTAACCACTAAATTTAGAACCCCTGTCATTGTCTTGCTCCTAGTACATTTTCAAAGTATCAAATTATGAATGTGCCTTGGTAAAGCATTCCAAAACGCCATATACTTGAGTGACCATTACAGGCCCGTGTCCAGATTTTCATAAAGGGAGGGGTTTTAATCTTACCTGGGGGGGGGGGATTCAATCTCTCACAACCTTTACTTTTTCGACAAATTGTCGATCCCAATATGGCGTTTATGCACCTGTAAGTACAGCTGTACCCCCCCCTCTTCCTCTAGAAAGATAATTCTGGCTGCACAAGTGATCAAAGTATTCCATCATTTTACAGGTTATCTTTAATCGAATCTTGTTTGTTTCTTTTTATTTAAATCTGTTTACTATGCGGTTTATTGCAACAAGTATTAAAAATTCTCCACAAATTCTTTTTATGTAATAGAATGCATATCAGATTTTATGTTCTGAAATAATGCTTAATACGTAATTAATCGTAAATTAAACAAGAACGAGCTTATTGTAGATGCAAATTACATTACTAAGCACAATCACTAAATACTCCTTCATAGCTGCAACATATCCCAAATTCATCATTAGCTCCTTACAATAAGCAATATTAATGCTTTGTATAGATAGATTATTCAGCGGTTCTACCACCAGTTTTTCCAAAATATTACTTCAGTCGGTGAAGCTTTAACAATTGTAAATTACATAATATTTGAATGTTATGTAAAACTTTTTAAGTTAAAAAAGAAGAAAGAAATGCAAGCGTTAACCGAGTTGAATTACAGGAAAAAGTTACAGAATTACTGAGTTAAATTACAGAAAAACTTCAAAGAGAAAGGGGGGGGGGGGACGCAGGCAAACTTTCACATTAAAGTCAATCATTTTCTTTATTTGATATACATATTTTTTTTCTAATGGGAGGGGTTTAACCCCTAAAACCCTCCCCTTGGACACGGCTCTGGACCATTACAACTATAGGACTACTAGGTGAATTCATTTTTTCAAAACTACACTCAAACAAGAAATAAAAAACGCACTTTTTAAATTTTGTATATATATAATGTTTTTGAATATGTCTAAGGCAATTTAGATATGTTAATGTACAGAGCATATGTTTGTGTGTACTGAAAATTTGTGTGTGTGTAGATAGTCTATAAATTAACTATTTAAGCTGTCAATCAAGTATGAACTACTCATTCATGTCCAAATATTTCTAAGTTATCAAATTAAAATAGTTTTTTTTTGTACTTAAAATATGTTTTTTCAGTATAATATATTATATAGGCCATTTAAGAAAGTGCAATGAAGTTTTCACACTTTTTATTTCTGTTTTAGTGCGTAAATTAACTAGCAAAATTGCTCAATTTCAAAGACCTGTATCTTTTTTACAAACCAAATACACAAAACAATATATATAACATGTATAGTACTTGAATGGAATATTCAATTGGTCAAGAAATTTTATTTTTAATTCCATCCCCTTTTGGTTAACAGGGGTCTAAAAATGTCATTTTTTGTCACTTTTCTGATCTTTGAGGGGCTGTAACCAATAAAGGGTAAGCAAACACACAGCACAACAGTTACATATTCTTATTAGCATGGTCCCAGTGATTAGTTTTTGCCGTATTTCATTTTGTGTTTCCGTCCGTTACGCGAGTTATCCCCCTTTAAAATGAGTAAAAATTTTACATTTGACCTTGAACTTTAACCTGTTGCCATTATTTTAATTATTAAGTTACACCACGTAACTCAGCATGTATGACTATCATCTTATGCACTTTAACATCAAAGCGTAAAATTAACTGCCATAAATGTAATTCAAATAGATTTTGGCCAAAATGCAAAGGTCTAAAAGTCCCATTTTTGACTGCGAAAATCACTTTTGATGACCCTTAAAAAATCAAGGGTTAAGGTTAGAGAAAAAGTAAAAGTGATTTTAAACATCATTCATATGCATCTTTTTGAGATATGAGTTTCAAAAAAATTAAAAATGGTCGAGCGCACTCATCCGTTGAATCTGTATGGAATGACCCTTCAGGGAACTCACAATTTAAAAATTTCGATTTTTTTAAAACCACTTTCTGTGAAGTTATTTCTGAAATTAAACATTTTTTAGAGTTTTAAATAGTAAAAAATGTAATAAACATTCATGGAATGACACAACCAATGATTTAAAAAATTTTAATAACGAAAATTTAAAAAGAATCGCCGTTTTTGGTTTTGGACCAAAAATGGCCGCCAGGGGGGGGGGTTTAAGGAGGATTTTGGAATGCCTTCCCTTCCTAAAATTTTTGTTTATACAATGTCTACAAGCATGCCGAGTTTCATGAGTTTATCACAATTTGCAGTTTCTTCCTCGCAGCCCCCGCGGGGCGTTCCTTTGAAAAGTTTTTAAAATTGAGGTCTTTAAAAGATAAAACTTTATGCTATCTTTGGTAAATCCAGCAGATCTGGTGGGAATAGTTTCACTCCCGATTCTTTTTTTCGAAACCAAAGTTGATATTAGGATATCTTTGGAAGAAAATGTGGACTCTGCAAAGGAAGTTTCAGAAAACGACATTTTTAGCTATCTTCAGGGGTGTCCCAAAGCAATGGCGCGTCTCCGAAACCGCGAAGACTCCCCCCCCCTCCCCTCAAAAAAAAAAAAAAAAAAAAAAACCTCCGAAAACACTCTCCTCCCTTTTAAAATTTCAATAGCTCAGTCTCCGCCATCGTCCCCCTTTGGGCGGGCACCTCTGCCATCTTCGGTGGTGTTAAGGAAATGGGGAAAAATTAACGGCTCTCTCTCTATGTGGAAATTTTTTGAAGTTGGAGTTCAAAAAACGTAATTTTAGACTGTCTTTCGCGCACCAAAAAAGAATTCATTTTCAATAGTAGAAGAAACAAGGGGAGGAAGTTCAAGGTTCCTCCCTAAATATTTTTTAAATCAGAAAACTAGTTTGGGTATCTTTGGAAAAAGGGGGGGGGGGGGGAGCACTCGCTCTTGGGAAATTGAAGAATTAAAAGTGCAATTTTAAGTGAGTTTTATTTTTGAAGACGTTAGGTATGTATCGGGGAGTAGTAGCGGTCTCCGTCGGAAAATTTTCAATAATGAAGCATCAAAGGCATAAATTTAGGCTATCTTTGAAACTAACACTAGGGAAAAGGTGATAGTTTGGGGACCCTCCATAGAAGGTTTTTTGAAATTCAAATCCTAAAAAGCAGGGCTTGCGGAATCGAAGGAGAATGACCGACTCCAGGAGCAAAGTTAGGTTATGTGCTTCCTTCTGAATGTGCCGCAATAGTATCCTCCCCCTCCCCCCTAAGTGGTGGATTGGAGAAGGAGCAACGATTTGCATGTGTTGCAGAGTAGGTGTCACTGTACAGCGTATAAGACTAAGAAATTAAGCTAACTCAAATGCATTTTTGGAATTTTATTAAAGATATAATAAATTATCCATTTTAATACATACAAAATCTAAAAATATTACTACTTAAAAAGTGCAGCAATACAATAAAATAATACATGATTTAATTACATTTATAAGCATCAAAATAAGAAACAAATAAAACCACTGAATTGCATTGCTGCAACTTTTCACCATTTGCAGATTTTACTTTAAGATATAGGTATTTACAAAAATTCAAGCAAGGGCGGATGCAAGGGAGTTGTGGTGAAGGTGGGGAGCACAATCATAGCCTCCTTGAAGCTAGATCATCTTTTTTGGCATTGAGAAAGATGGTTGCAAATACGGAGCCAAATAATCAGAAATTGTAGAGTAAGATATAAATAACGTTAGAAAAGCACAAATTCCCAGATTACTGCAGCCACGTGTTTCGGCGTTACAGGGAACGCCATTTTCAATGCAAAAAGTAATGAGCTTATGGATGAAAAGACATCCGACAAAATTTTGTCCATAAGCTCATTACTTTTTGCATTGAAAAAAGCGTTCCCTGCAACGCCGAAACACGTGTCTGCAGTAATCTGCGAATTTGTGCTTTTCTGACGCTGTTTATTTCTTACTCTACTGTTCAGCACGAAGGTATTTATTTATCTTAATCAGAAATTGGTTTCGGAGAAGCAGATTGATCAGAAAAATCAAGTGCATATATTCAAATTTTTTAACTATTCTGAACCTCGAGATTTATTTTGATATGAAATGTGGCTCCCTGGTGAAAAAAAGTTGGGCACCACTGCGTTTGGGGGAAAGAATGGGGTTCGGAAGTTTAGTGCTGGAATTCAGGATTGCAATTGGTAAGTATTAAAAGTCAATAGCCCTCCCCTTGAAAATTTTCTGGTTCCACCCTTGAGATCAATAATATTAGAAAATGAGAGATACAAGTTTTGATAAAGTATAATATTTAGAAATTCATTGATAAAATTCGATATTAGATAAAAAAGATATAAAAAGCATAGCATAGAAAATAAAATAATTTAAAAGGCATAAATATTTTGAAAGAATTATTAGAAAGCACGGAAAAGTTTTCAAACTTAAATTTTGGTATGTAAATAACAAAGGCACTGTTTCTCCTTCACAGGAAATGATTCTGAGCAGAATTTATTTGATACAAATAATAAAATACAAGTACAGTGAACAATGAAGTTTTTGTAACACACTTTTCTCTGTCTAGAAAGCGATTCCGGGCATAAGTTTGAGACAAGTAGTAAAATATAAGTAGAATGCCAAATAAAGTACAATAATAAATTAATAAGACAGTTTCGTTTTAGAAAATGACTCTGAGCAGAAATCATTTATCACACATAACAAAATACTAGTAGAGTGAGCAATGGGGTGTTTGAATCATTGAATAAGGCAGAGGTTCCAAACTTCAGACGTCTGCGGACCCCCTCTAGGAAAAGTTACGAACTTCGCGGACTTGGCGAGCGCAAAAAAAATAATAATATTGATTTGATACAGTTAAATCTATTTCTTTTTTAAATATATTTTTACGCTCTTTTTTCCTTTAAATTTATTTATTCCTTGTTCTATATATTTTTCAAACATATTGTCTGGTTTTCATTTCTTACATTATTATTTTGAGTTATGGAAGCAAAATTCTATTTGAAATTCAATTAGGAATAAAAATGTTATCACCGAATTTCTACAAGAAGTTTACTAATAAAAATGAGCTTTTGAAATTAGTGAACAAAACACTCTTAGCTTGGTTTGAGCGCGTTAAGTCTAGCACGCAAAATTAATTAATGTGTAGTGTGTTGAGTTCCGAGTGGGAGGGGGCATTCCTCATAAATTAGCTTTCTTTTTGAAGTAAAATACCGTTACTCGTTCTTCAATCTCAATTATATTTAACGTTTTAGCTGGATAGCACTGCGGACCACTGTTTGGGAAACTCTGGAATAAGGCACTGTATCTCTTTTTTAGAAAATGACTCCACTGATAATATATTTCGTATAAATCGCTCATTCCTTTCAAGAACGTCATACCTCAAAAAACGTGATTATTCAGGAGAGCGATTTTAAAGTTTGAAAGTAATAAATCATGCAGTAAAACTATATATAAAGCTACTAATTAAACATTTTTCAATGCATAGGGGTTTTTCAAGAAAATCTTATGTTTTTTCTCGGTTTCAAGACTAAATGTAAAAAGTGTAAGTTTGCATTTATCTGAAAATGCAAAAACGACACTTTTGCTCTATGACGGCAAAATATTGAGTTATAGAAAATACAGGTCTTGCAGAGAGATGCTACTCAATCATGGCAGTTTGAAAACAGGCATAACTCAAAATCGCTAATTTTTGAGTTATGACGTTCTTAGAAGGAGTGGGCGAACAGCGAAATGATAAAGGACAGAGTATGCAATGAAGTGTTAAATCAACCATTGAATAAGGCACTGTTTCTCTCTTTTTTTTAAAATGATTTCCTTGAGAGTTTATTTCGTGCTAATGATAGAATGCAAGTAGTGTGCAATGAAGTGTTAAGTTAACCATTGAATTAGGCAGTTTTATAAAGTGACTCCGTTGAGAGTTTGTTTACTCGTAGTACAAATTATAAAATGCAAGTAGAGTGTGCAATGAAGAGCTTAATCAACCATTAAATAAGGCACTGTTTCTTTTTTTAGAAAATGTTTCCGTTGAGAGTTTATTCAGTACAAATGATAAAATGCAAGTAGAGTGTGCAATGAAGTGTTTAATCAACCACAAGGCACGGCTTTTCTTTTCAGAAAATGACTCCATTCAATATTAACTCCGTACGAACGATAAAATGCAAAGAGTGTGCAGGGTTATGTTTGAATAAGTTCGTAGTCCGCGTGTACATTAAAGAACAGGTTGAGCAGAGGGATGGAACCTTTTCATTATACGACACAGGCAAAAATCTCAAGAAACCTTGTATTTAGAAATACATTGTAGCATAAATCTGTTAAAGAAAGCTTTTTTTAAAATTCAATTTTGGACTATTTCAATTTTAAGAAAATTTTTCGCATAAATTTTATTATGTGGGGGAAAAAAAACCGTCACACGCTGTAAGTGATGACGGTAATCCCAACTTATATGAAAAATTTACTGTTTCCATAATTGGTATAGTTAGTGGCTTTCCTAGAACGGGTATTATCACGTGTAGTAATTAGAGGTGTCTCATTCCCCCCGAAAAAAACCTTAATGCGCTTTGTAAACGTAAAGGTTATAAGATTTTCAAAAACAAAATTTTATTTCTATGGTAAAACGAAAGTTTTAATTGAAAGACAAGTATTATGAAGCTCTAAAGAGCAGCTGTTAGGTATTTGCAAGCAAGCTAAATATATGTTCAAACCACACCTTGTTTCCAGCACTACAAAAACTGGAATGCTCACTTGATGATTTAATTTTAAACTCTATGCACCTGCATTCCCCTATTTTTTACAAGGAAGTTTCAGTTTCCGTGTATTGCACTTGAAACAAGCTTCTGATGTTAACTCCGTCTTGATTTTAAAGCGATAAAAAAGTCAAATTTGGTTTAACTACAAGCATATTGCGACTACGGGCTGCACAGAAATTTTCGGGCTCGTCACAAGTGACTTTTCCGGGTCCCCTCCATATTGTTTAGCCTTACGTATATTTCATCCCTGATTTTAAAATTTTGGTCTCCTTTGAGGCTCGGGTCAACAGGTGTCCCCCACCTGTGCAAGTCCCTGACGACGACAACCCGGCTATGACATCCAGAGACTCCAGTTTTGTCCTTGTTATGAACTCATCAGTCTTGGAATAGTCAATAACGGAGCTGGAAATAGATGTCCTCTCATTGAAGCTGAGATTACCTTCAAACTGGTAGCTAAAATTAATTTAGCACACCAGCGAGAGTCTGCAAGTAACGGTATGGATCAACTCGTAAAATGAAGGTCAAAGTTTAATCATGTCATCAGTTAAAACAATAAGCTGTAAGGCGGTAACTTACAGCTTATTGGTTTAATAACTGCGTGAGTTAACAGCTGGCATGACAAAGATTACTACACTCCTTGCACACTCTATGTATTTTATTTCATTACATTTCATAGCACGACTTAACTTTTGAATAAAACATTAGATGCATATCAGGAAAAATATTTTTTTTCTCCAGCAAGGTTAAAATTTCTTCATCAGACCTTCTGATCCCGTTCTAGTTCATTGTCTCACTATAATATAAACAAACACCAGCAAATACTACATGCATGGGTTATGAAAATGTATTAGCAAAAACACGAAAATGTATAACTTTTCCATTTAAACATTTAATACATTTGCTTTGTGAAAATTTCAAAATACTTTCGTCAAAAAAAGACGGGAAATAAGCTCGCTAGTAGATTTTTCAACTGAGCACTATCTTTCAAGATACGGGTACGCACTTAGTCTGAACTCACGTTACATAATATATCTATACTTGGTTGATGAACTGGCTTTAAGGGATAGTTAAAAAAAAAATAAATATTAAAAAAATAAATAAATAAAATAAACGAACCGCATGAGAACTTTGGTACGAAAATATTATGAGAGGGTGAGCCCAATTTTACTATACGGTAGCCCCCCCCCCCCAAAAAAAAAAAAAAAAAAATCTGTAATCCGCTTCTGATGACTTGCTTGTTTAGATGTTTTCTATCACGTAGCAAAATGTTGCCATATAGTTCAGACTCACCCTGTTTATTAACTGACGACCGTGCTTAGCCAAACTAAGAGAGCATTTTTGAAGAAATAAAAATAATTCAAATGAATAATACTATTGGATTGACCGAGCTGCAAAATGTTACCCCTATCTTGCTTTAATTTACTTTTATAAACACTCCAAATTATGACCTTCTTTTCCATAATTGCAGTTAAAAGCGTCTCGAGAGTGGTTCTTAATAGCAAGTTTTAACAGATTATAGTAAATGCCTTATAATCTCAGCTTTTCAGCAATAAAAACTTGACAAAAAATAAATGACTTATTTACAAAAGAAGAGCAGTTGTGTGTACATCTATATACAAGAATACATTTAATATAAATGAAAACTTTACATTTTCTTTTTCTAACTACATAAATGAATACAGGTAAACTGATAAAAAATAGTATCACATTTTGTACCAACGAGGAAACTTATAGAGTGGCTGGGAAAATCTAAATTAACAGAGTAAAATAGCGCAGATATGAATACCGATTAATTTGATAATATGATACAGTTACATGGCATATGATACAGTTACAGATGAGTATTGCACATCTGTAATTGTATCATATGCTGGTGCAGTAAAAATTTTGATGCATACAGAAATAATTTTGGTATGCATTTTAAGAGAAAAACTGCAATTAAATAGCAAAAGAACCATCCCCTATTTGCAAGTGAAACCCCTTGAAACAAGCGCGTAATACAACGAAGCAAGTGTAACCTGTAAGCAGTTGGAAAACTACAATGAATTAAGTAGGTTGTTTTTTTTATGTATGTGAAATTGGAAAAGTTTCTCTTTTAGGAATGGAGATGACAGTTTTCGCTCGATTCCTTTGAACAACGTTTTTTTTTTTTTTTTTTTTTTTTCTGGCTTGATCGTAATTGACGTTTATGATGCAAACTCCTCTGGATTCACAGGCCTCCGCGGGCTTGTCCTTCCTCCTGGGCGGTGGCGTTTATGTCCTCCGTAATCGACTTGATTTATACCCGACCCTCTCAATTTTTACACAGTACTCTTTAGACAGAAACAGTACCCAGCCCCTGGCATAGGGTTGTTCAAAAATACATGTAAAAAAAGAAGTTTCTCCTAGATAACGGGATCCCCTCAATATTTTTAGACTTGTGGATAATTATAAACTGGAAGAATTTTAGCTTCTTATTTCAACTGAAAGAGGGTGCTCAACTCCCTACCCCAAACCTCATAAGTATGGGGAGGGGGGTTAAGAAAATACATTGAACTGAAAAAACAAAGCTACATATTGTAATATAATCTAGTAATATGTTAACACATTGCAAAAAAATAATTATTTACAAAAAAAAAAAAAAGCTGGGGAAATTAAATGTTTCTAAATTTGTGGCAATTTTTATGCTACAGCAAATGTTAAATTTAGTGGTCATTGAGCACCCTCTTAAAATTTGAGTACGAAGCTAAAACTTTTACAGCATAATACTATTAGTAAAAAAAAAAAAAAAAAAAAAATAGGGGTTTCCTGGACTGTAGCTGAAAAAAGTTTTTTTGAACCACCCTCCCTGGCAGTTATCTGAATTTTGACGTCTTGAATTCAAATTATGTTTTTCCCAATTATGATTGCGATAGGAGCCATTTGTGGAGACAAGAAACCCAACAGCAGGGTCTTATTGCAGTTTGTGATTGCGCAAAACATAATTTGAATTCAAGACGTCAAAATGCAAAGGAATAAAACTATTTTTTTTCAGTTGCTTAACTATTTTTATTTTAAACACATATCGGCTTCGCGATACATAATTATGACACATGAGACTAATTGTTTTCAGCAAAATTCCTGGTGAGTTAGGTTTTGAATGCGTTTTAGAGTTCAAGAAGGGGCCGTGGTAGCCCGATCGGTAGAGTGTCGGATTCGGGGCCGGAGGGTCTTGAGTTCGAACCTCGATGTCGAAGACCCACCGTCGTCACTAAAGGGGACTGGGCGACGTTAAATATGCTCGTGGTCTCAATGTCCTCCAAGTGAAACAATACCTCTGGGGGTGCTAGCACCAGGTAGCTATTAGCTCCTGGTCTAGTTCTAAATTCTCATTAACTGTTCGATCCGGTGATGGTGCTGCCATCTATCGGTATAAAAAAATAATGGAGGCAAGGCACTTAGTATGCAGTCCTCGACATAAATATACAGTTGTAGTCAGTTGTGACTCGGAATCGAAATAGAGTTCAAGAAGCAGATTCATTTCAGAATTGCAGTTAACTTTCTTGTACCACATCAGGTTTTTTTTTATTCCACTTTATATGAACGTGAACCATATGACCGAGTTCCACTGGAGAGCATGTATCAGAGAAAACTCGAATGTTCTCTCATTGGAAGCTATTAACATTTTAAAAGTGAAATCAAGTGCCTCTTTTTCAAAATATTATTAATATTATTATCGATAATTTTAATTTAGTGGAGTAAAAATAAATGTTTTTTAGAAGTACTTTTACCTACAAGTTTACTTTTTCGCATTGAAAAAGGGGTTCCTTGTAACTCTAAAGCACATGTCTGAAATTCTTCTTGGTATACCTGAAATTTTGATGACATTTTTATGGTTTTAACTTATTGCTCAATGGTAAACATTGAGCAACTATCACAATGTTTAGGGGAAACAGCCCACAATAATACTGGCACAATGAGCATTGACTGAAGTTTTTATTAAAATACAAATAGTTTTTGTCGAAAAAAATATTTCATAAATATTTTCATTTTGTATTAAAAATGAAAAGATGCAATAAGAGAAATAAGGCAAAATAGATACTGAGCAAATTTAAGAAAACCCCTTGGTTCTAACCTTGCTTCGAAAATTGTTCCTCGTTGGTACATATCACAAAAAACATAATGTAATACTTATAAAAACAACAAAACATAACTACTTAAATTCAGAAGAATAAAATACTTTTTTTTTTCACATGCAGTGATCCCTCATTATTCTGGGGCTCAATTAAAAAGCCTTCATTACATCCGGGCAGCCATTTAGATGTACATTCTGCATAAATAAAACAGGGGTGCCCACCTCCTAAGAGCAAGGGCGCACCTCCTAAAAATCGTAAAGACCCCCCAAAAGCAAGAGCCCCCAAATAAAAAATGCCCATCAAAACAGCCCCCCAAAAATTTCAACGGCACAGTCTGCGCCATGACCCCCTCCCTCAGGTGAGCACCTCTGAATAAAAGACGAGTTAGCACAATAATGTATTTTTGGAGGCCGTATTTTGTGTTTTTGTAACTCACTATTATGCAGTTTTGTATTTCATTCTCTAGAGTTCAAAGTACAATTTTTACTGCGTACTGTATTTTGTTTATGTACTTTGGCTTAATTTATAGGTTATTTTGTTTACTCCGTACTTTCTGACGATCTGAATCTCCTAATAGTACGGATTAATCAGGTTTTACTGTTCTTCAATTTCTCCTGTTCACTGCTAATCATATCTACGAATATTTTTCAAGCAGCACACATCACAGCTCACTGACACTTTTCATTTCCAAAACTAATTTTTACCTAAATCAACCAATCCATACCTCAAAATTCATTCAGAATTGACATGGATGATAGTATAAAATATTACGAGGTTTGGAAAATCAAGTAACAACACACTGACACAATTAAATAGCTAACTTAAAAAACAAGATTTAGATTCTTAATCAGCAGTAAATTTGCAGTTATCGATCTTTGAAAACTTTTCACAATATATCTCTTTAAATGTTTAGCTCAATTTGCATTAACTACTTTCATTAGTTTCCAGAACTATATTTTGGACTTTGCTGCTTAACTTTGTTCCGCTGTGAATTTTAAATACAGGATGTTAAAAGAATCTTTTTTTTTTTTTTTTTTTTTTTTACATTTCTGCCTCCAGCTCGGTTATTGACTGTTCCAGACCGATGAATTTACAACGTAGACGAATCTGCAGTCTCTGGATATCACAATTGGGGTGTTAGTATATTGCATGCAGTTCTTGTGCTTTTATTGACTGTTCGGCTGAAGTTTTTGTCACCATATTCTTTCGGAGTTACGCTGATGGTTTTAACATTATACGACTGATAACTGTATATTCGCGTCAAAATAAATACGAGAGAACTTTTGAGAAAACAATTTCAAAAAACTTTCTCCTTCTTATTTTAGAGGACTAAACTGATAGTTTTCTCTTTTTGTTTTCTTTAAACGTACACAATTTTTCATTTTGGTTTTTGGAGAATCAATAAAAATTCATTTTTCAAGGCAGTGTTCTCTGGAGGTCCCTAGGGTTATGCAACCATAGAGAAGCTCTTTGTCTCTCTCTAAACCAACGTTTCTCAACTTTGATTTGGCCCACAGACCGATAAAACTCGTGAAAAATTTTCGCGTAGCGATGCTTTTTCTATTAAAAAAGCTTTTTACCAGTTATTATAAAACTACTGGATAGGTTAAAAATAATTTTCCCTACATTTGTTTAAAACTATTCAAATGCAAAGGCACAAACTTCTTGTATTATCGAGCTGAACACTGATTCAGCATACGACGAACTACATTAAATAAACTTTTTCACATGCGTGTACAAAACTTGGTATATGTATTGCACAGTCCCAAAACAGTTTTACTTACAAATAGTTGGGGCAAAGCTAACTTGGCAACATTGCTAAGGTAACGCAGATCCTAATGACATTTACGTACGCTTCCGGGTTAGGTTTGCCCCGACTGCAGCTTACACCAGCACTTTCTGATCTCGAATCCTGATTTGTGTAAATTTAACTCCTTTAAAATGAGCAATTAAATACTTTTTCTCTCATTGGAGGAAATTAAAAGCATCTTTGAAAAAAAAATCTTCTCAAGAGGAAGGGATTCAACAGTCTTCAAAACATTTCAGTTAAATTCCACATCAGTTTCACGCTTTTTCTGAACTGTATATGATCAAAAGGAATTTCATCTTTACTTGTTGTTACTGAATGTTTTGCTAGCAGAACTATTCGAAGCAGGTCTTACAGGCCTTATAGGAACAAGAATTCCATTAGGGTCTTTCACCCAACTTGTTTCATCGAGGTTGGACAAACGTTGACTCTCAGGAACTCTAAACGAGAAAAAAAAGAAGTTTATTAGTTCTATCAGTGTCTGAATAATTTAAATCAATCTAAAATTCAGAAAAAAATACCATAAAATAGCTAATATTTAATCTAGCTCCCACCACTCAGAAAAGAATTTAATTTAGGGCCAGTTTATAACATACTAGTGGTACCTGCACGGCTTTGCCCGTAGTTGAAAATTAAAAGGTTATTTGATTCGCCTGTACATTTACAAATAATGAATGATGAATTTCTCGCCAATTTGCTATGTTAAATGTTTCGCCCATGTTACGGTTCCAGGTTATGATAATTTGGTAATTTATTCGATCACGTTGTGTTAATTTGCTCGGTAAAATTTTCTTAAAATTGGAATAGAAAAATGACAAAATCGAATTTTCAAAAAAGTGCTTCGAGGTGAACACCTCTATGATATAAACTAATTCTGTGCCAAATTTCATGAAAATCAGCCGAACGGTCAAGCGCTATGCGCGTCATAGAGATCCTGACAGACAGAGAGGGATCCGGACAGAGATACTTTCAGCTTTATTATTAGTAAAGAAAAGATAAAAACAAAAGAGATTATTAAGAGTTCCTAACTCCTAACAGTGTCTAAATAAGTCCAATTAATGTAAAGTTAAAAAGAAAAAAAAGTAATTAAAAATCTAAAACCACTCATTTTCTTTTAAAATTAAGGAACAACTATTAAAAAAAAATAAAAAAAAAAAACCTCCACACTTCTATAATTCCCTAAAAATAGTTGGATGAAAAAACATTGCTCTCTGTTTTACAATAAAATTTAGCTCAAATTGTTTCTGAGTTTTTAACTGCACATTTTGACACCAATTTCGCGCAGGATTCTGTGGCACCCACTTTGCGAACTTCAGTACTGAAGCAAACATTTTTTTCCTAGCATTGACCCTGCACTGGCAAAGAAATACTTTTTACAGCATTCATTTAATAATTGTAAGGTGGATTAAAAAACATGGCAACGAATTAGATCACCAAGTTAGCAATTCGGTGACATGCATCATCAAAATATTAATGCATATTTTGAAGCAGTTTTTAAATTAATATTTCCTCTTGACGGAAGTGTAATACATTTTAAAAGAAAGTAAGGGTTAATCTTCTTCCCTGAGGTTTACAGCTCTAATTCTGAAATCTTTAAGACGAATGACTTCACCATGTCAAGTGCATAAAAAAAAGATTTCTTTCGTTTTTTAGCCATACCTTTTTTTTTTCTGTTAAAGTTTAAAAAAAAGCAAATGAATAATTTTTTACATAAACGATTTTTGTTCAATTTGAACAGGTTAAGCACACTTTTTATGATTTTCAACAGAGAAATTTAAGGTATTTATACAACTGGAGCGAAAAGAGGAGTTTTTTTTTATGTTCTAGTCAGTTTGGAAGTATTTTTTGGACAGTTCAAAAACTTTTAATATTGGCACCACGGGAGAAATTCAAATTTCTTTATCAAAAAAATTAAATAAGGTAAAAAAAAGGGAGGGGGGAGTGAAAAAATCAGGAAAGTTGTAGACATTCCAAACATATTCTTAAGTTTTTGGTTACAGAAATAGAAGAAAAAAAGGTATTAATACAAACAGGAATGCTATTTCCTGTAAACTTAACACTGACAAAGTTACAGATTGATTGAATGAATCAAAGTGAAGTGCATTCAATACGCAAATAGGCATTATCTGTTTAGCACTAAAAAAAAAAAAAAACTCGAAGATCTTTATTTTTTAAATACAGCACAGTTTCTAAAACTTGGCACTCGATAACCCGGTGGAATCTAGAAAACTCCATATTCCCCGACAGGCTTAAAACACATGGCGCGAAACCTATTGCGTGCATTCCCGAAAACTCGCCATGTGCAAACTCGATTACTTTTCGGTCCACAATAGGCCAAATTATTGGAACTTTATTTATGTTTTGGCAACAATAAAATTATTTTTCTTAATGGAAAAGCTGAAAAATGAGCTGCCTTTGTTTGACCATAAAAATGCTGCATTTGTTTATTTGTTTACACTCAGTAAAAACAAAATGAAATTTTATTCCTTTAACTTTGAAAAAAAAAAAAAAAAAAAAAAAAAAACCAACCGCAATAAATAAATAAATAAATAAATAAATAAATACACACACACACACACACACATATATATATATATATATATATATATATATATGTATATATAGTTAAAATGAGACAGTGAGAAGCAAAGGGATGTAAGTGGCAAAATTAAAAATTTGGAAATAACCAGTACACAAATGGTAGATGTCTCTCATGTCTTGGGGCAGGATATATTACTAGTAGCCCTGGTAAGTGCTGCTGTATAGCAAGATTTAGATATTTTTTTAATGAAAGCTTACCTAGGATCTGAACTTTAAACGCGATTTACTCGAAACTTTAAATAGTCCACTTACATCCCTTTGCTTCTGACTGCCTCAAATGAAAAAAAAAAAAAATCCTTCGAACGGATGCAGTAACACTGCATAACGCATTGGGGGACGGGGCGTTCTTTCGTTATTATTTACATGACTTTATATTTAGTTTTTTTCCGTGATAAAAAACCATTTGAGATACAATGAACTAAATTCACTATTTTTACAATGTTTTTAAATGAAGGTTTGGTTCGGCTGTCTTTTAGAAACTACACGAAAGCACGCAAATCAGTTTCAAGGATTTTGTTTGGACCAAACTATACTTGAAAGAAACTCCATCGTATTTACTTGTTGTTACTAAATACTTTGCAAGTAGCACTTGTGGAATCAGGTGTTATAGGTCTCATAGCAATCAGGTTACCACTCAGGTCTTGCCTCCAGCTTGTTTCTTCAGGGTTAGACAAACGTTGGTTCTCAGCAGCTCTAAATGAAAATAACAATAATAATATTAATAATACTAATAACAACAATAATAGTAAAAAAATAAATAAATAGAAAATAGACATTATTGTAATGTTTAAATTTTTTCAAACTGTCCTCCTTGAATGTAGGTTAGTGCGCTTGTTCGTACTTTCTCATTCGGTAAATTGAGAATTTCTACCATCTCGAAAATTCCAAGTTTGGGGTGCCCCTGTTTACCCCATGAACTCTCTTTCCCTCTCCTGACTCTACCTAATAAGTGTCATTGCTACGTTCTTCCTAAAATGTTAAATTTTAGAAAAAAAAGTATCATTTTGGGTTTTAAGCTATTCATTAAAACTTCCTTCATCTTTTAAAATACTTTTAAGGCTTCAGCTGGTTTTCTGTAAGCAACAAAAATTCGTTTTTTATTTTCTTTTGTCTTATTTTCATACTTTTAATGATTAATAGTTTAATTATAACTAAATTGAAAATTCCTTAATTGTGTGCAATCGGTTTATTATTACTTATTCTGACTTAAAATGTGAACATTTCTTTTCCAATAATAAAAGCATTTTTAATTTAAGCTAATTCCGGGAAGAAATGTTTACTTCTTTAGTTTAGAGTTAATACAGTTTGCAGTTAGGTATTTGATTAGTTATTAATTAAATGTTAATTGTGTCAAATGCTACATTACTTCTAAACGAAAAGTTCAAACGAATTGTAATTCAATAAACAAAACAAACCTTTTTGAAGTTCAAAAATCTTAAAGTTCTATAACTTTCGGCCCGATGAAGGTAAAAGTTCAAATTAGATTGGTTGAAAAATCACGGAAGAAATAGGACGGAAGTGACGTCATTAATGGGTAAGCATTTGACAACAACTAAAAGATATTTTGAAAAATTTGAACCCGAAAATAATGTGCCAAACTCAGTGACTAGCGCACATGAGTACATGTATCAATGTTTTTGTTTTCTTTTACATTTTCTCGAAAACATACAGTTGTTGTCGTAATCGAGGCTAGTCAACTGGTAGTCGTATTGTTAGATTTTCAACTCTGTCAAAAATATGAAGAGATATTGAGAGAAAAAGTTACTTTTATTCACAGTAGAAATTAACTAAATATACATGCATGTGGGCACCGCGAGTAATGAATATAAAGACGATATAAAGTTTTAAATTAGTACCTAGTTATATTTTCATGATTTTCAACTCTTTTGCAAAATAAAACTGAAGTGGTTTCAGAGTTATATTTTAACTAAATTCCGATTGTTGCGAACAGACCAACACCGACAGACAAATTTGCACAACTAAATATTCTGCTTTCAAAATGTTTACTTCTCAATATTTATTCAATCGATACTTAATTCATTTTCGATTTCTTTTAGCAATGCATTTACTTGATTCTTCTTTCATGTTATTATTATGTTTTGCTAAAAACTTTTAGAAGAAAGAAGCCTAAAAATGGCAATGTTCTGTACCTTAAACTAGGGGCTCTCAACCTTTCAGGCTCTAAGCCTGAATGCCCTTGTTTGAATTTTTGTGAGGAGGCAGGGGCAAGGTTTTAGGGTAAAGAACACATGCCCCAAAATAGTTTATTTTAATTTGTTTCCTTTTAAATGAATGTGAAATTATTGCTTAGACATTAGAATGTGTGCATTGAAATGAATAGTCTGCCGTGTGCAGGTGAAGGACAGTAACTGCAAATCTTTCATCTTTTTTTTTTTTGCATTTTTATCATCTAGTGTACGTTAGCTTTATTGTACAAGCTCGCTTATTTGGTTTCCGCTGAAAAAAAGGCGCGAAAAAAAGTCTAATTCCAACATTTTCCTATTATTAGAGTTAAATCCACCACACATTTCTTCAAATGTCTCGAAAACTCATTTCTGCAGATACTGCCGTTTACCTGCACACGGCAGTATTCATCTCCATATACGAAAAAGCACACATACATATCACAAGAAAAAGTTCATTCCTCTTCGTATTTGACTCAGCTTGACAAATTTCAAAAACTCTCAATTGAAAAGTTAATTTAAGATGATCAGTAGCCATATTTTCATTAACAGTATTTGTCATATGAACAAAATTCACAAGCTTATTTTTTCAGCAATCAGAAGATTGATTTTTTATGCAAATGTAAAAAAAAGGGGGGGGGGGGACCGGTCTGAAAAATCTTCTGACAAATTTTACCGGTCCGCGGGTTAAAAAAGGTTGAGAAACGATGAGTTGGAGGGTTAGAACATTTAAAATAAAGAAATATTACGATTACTAACTTCTTTTTTTTTTGTGTGTCTTAGAACGATCGGTCTGTCACAGCACAGTATAGAAAGTCGTAAACAATATTTTGAAATAAACGGGCAGCAGATTTACAGACTACATAAGCTGTCTCAAATTGTAACTAAGCCACTGTCCTCACGCAAGTAGCGAGGACAGAGATTGTTTTCTTTGCAATGACACTGCACTAGCAAAGAAAAATCTTTTACAGAGTTCCTTTATTCTTACTTAGACTAAAGGGACTTGATTGCGACAAAATTAATCACTAAGTCGACTAATTTGAAACATTCGTCTCCCTCCCCCAAAACAAGGCTACTCTCTCTTTCTCAAAAAAAAAAAAAAAAAAAACAACGGAAAGACTTTCAGAAAAGCGTTAATCGGTCTTCGATAAAAGGACCGTATGCGATCCGCTGAGATTTCATGGTAAAAGCAATGAAATAGTTTGACAAACGATGATATAAACAGTAAAAAAAAATGCAGGTTCATAAAAATAAAATATAATAATAAAAAGTGCAACAGCGCATTTTTTCTTTGACAAACAATCTCGGTTTGAGTTACCTGTATAAAGAGGACCGTTTGTTAAAGAAATTTATTTAATGTTTTATCTCTACCTTAGTTATTGAGTCATCTCTAGGAAAATCTTACAAAGAAAGAAATAGGTTATCTTTATGCCTGAAACTAGCAGTCGCTGTCATCCTCAACACGAAAATTATTCTTTCTGCGCGTTTTAGGTGCCGCGTGCCACTATTGAATGAATGTAGGGTTTAGGTTGAATTTGTCACTTGAGCCATAAAGAATTCTTAAGGTACGGTTCTTAAATTTAGATTTAAAATTTAGAATAAAGTTGCTTCCCATTAAAAAAAAGAAATCTGAGAGAGCACGGTCGAAAATATGGGGTGAGTTACCTTTTTTTCGCAACTTAGACTTATTTTCTAATTTAAAAAAAACTTTAAACCTTTAGCTGCTCTTTTCATTTTCGCTGCTGACGTCACAAGTGAACAAGTCGCTAGGGTTACCAGAACTAAGTTTCAAGACGGTGCCGAACTTCGCCAAATGAATATTTTATTTAACTAACACTTCTTGCTCATAATTGCTCGCAGTGAGAAATCAATAAAAAGGCGACATCTTGACAGAAAAGACAGCTACGTGATCCCATCCGAGGTGGCTGTCTTGATTTGTGACGTCACACGATGAAATATTAAAAAAAAAAATCTTAATGTTGGGAAAACAAAAGTATTTTCTGTCTCGATGTTACTATTGTTATTTTTTTGCTTACTCCTTCAATTTCAGTCATTAAAGTAGTACTTTTTACTGAAGTAAATACCCCCATTGAATTTCAACTGTAATATAAGCTTCATAATTCATTGAATAAATTTTAAAACTCCATGTCATGACTTGCGGTTTTTTTTTGTCAACTTAATCGCTTGAACCCAAATCCACTGCGTACGAAGATTAATGCACGTTTCGCTATTTATTTATAGCAAATTTATTACTCAAATTTAAATCAGAAGTTGTGATTAAACTTCTCAGATTCAGATGCAGCGATACCTCTTGGACGCTTCGAAGTAATTTTATTATTATGTGGTACCGTGCTTAGGCAAAAGCACAAGCAAACTATTAAGTGAATTAAAAAAGATTTACATCTTCCATTATTTAATACAATGATATGTCGCCATTTCATAACCACTTGTCCTAGAGCTGTGGTGGAAAGAAGTAGCAACGTGAAGATATCTCACTGTCAGGTAAACCAATAAAAATCCATGCCGTCGTCAGTTATTTATTTATCCGTGATTATGGCTCTAAATTATCTGAATTGCTTTTTTTTTTAAAGATGCAACTATGATTGTTGGCTTTTTTTTTAGGAGGCTTTATTATTTTAACATCTTAAAATTTTCAACAGTACACTTCACCCATCATTTTTCGCGAGCTCTTCTTACGCGGATTTGGTTATACTTGGTTTAAGATTTGACGTCTTATTTTGTTTGCCGATGCAGTATTGCAAAATTGATAAAAGTTTTCCTCCCTCCTTCAAAGTCCACTTTTGAAATTACAGATAATATGCAATGAACTGCATTTTGGCGTGCTACTATGCGAGCTTGGGCCACAGGAAACTTTTTTTGCAATTGGTTTTAGAGCTCTTTCTCTGAAGTAGAGCGAATAAAAACACACAATTCAGAGCTCCGAGGATGAAAAGCTTTTAGAAGTGCTAAGGGGTAAGTGCTTTCGGAGCAATAAACCAGCGAAGATACCTACATCGATGGCACACAATCAAAAACTTACACGAAGTTTTGAGCTATTCCTTGAAAATGGGAAATGATTTTTCTGTTTTGTTAGTGAAGGAAGATCTCGTCATTTAAGTTACGCGAGTGATCATGGATGCGTTAATGCTCTACAAAGAACTAGAGAAAAATAAATTAATGACTACCAAAAGAATATCATAATCAGTTCTCTTTAAAAACACTAAGAGTTCGTGTTTACTTTATGCACGTTGTGCATATGTATCAAAATAATTGAACATTAAACTTGTTATATATTTATCTATCATTTGAATGAAGTATTTTTTTAATCGACGGAACCTAACCCACATTTTAACACTACTATTAAGTCTCAATTTACGCGCTATTGGTTTACGCGTCATTTTCATGGAACTTACAGTCGCGAAAAACGAGGGTCTTCTGTAAAACTATTTGAAGTACTATGCAAGAAATAAGTTTATTCGAACACAACTTACTTTTTCTTATCCCTTTGTCTCCGGTTCTTGAACCACGTGTTGACTTGTTCAGCAGTCAAACCAGTGGCCTTGGCCAGCTCAGTCCTTCTTGTAGAAGGTGGATGTTGGTTAACTTCATATTCTTCAATTAATTTACTCTGAATCTCCTTTCGCATCGCAGACTTATTTCGAGCATTACTTCTGTTAAATTCTCTTTTTCGTAGAGAGTTGCCATACTGCCTATAACTGGACTCATCCGAGAAAGATATTTTCAATTCCTTCAGGTCACGTTGGCTATCATGTTGATACAACTGTTCTTGGTGAAAACCAAGAAATTCTCTTACTTGAGCAAAGGTTGGCCTTTGAATTTTGGCGATTTCAGGCAAGCTTACAGCTCTTTTCAATTCAATGTAGTTTTTGGTATCAACTGTTGTGTCTAATGTGTCTGCAAATTGATTCTCAGCTGTGAAAGTTGGGTTTTCTGCGTTCTGCTCATCAATTACTAGACTATGTTCATCTGAGTCGAAGGAAAATGTTGGAGTATTGCTGTTATAGTAACTCACTGAAGTTGTGCATCCAGGATTTGTGGCAGGAATATTTGCATAAGATTGTGCTCTGTAATTAACACTGGATGTATCGGAATAATATGGCTGGTACATATTTTGCTGCCCTGCACAAGAAGAGCGGCTTGGTAGCAAATACTTGGATTGCGAGTTGTAATTTGTTTGATTTGCAGGATTTCCAAACGTATTTTCACCAGGTGTATTACGAAAAGACGATCCTGTTACAAGTGATTTATTGTTGGAACATGTTGCAGTGTTCTTACCATGCATGATATTTGGAAATGTTGAATACTGACCGGAAGTTTTGGTGGTACTTTCGTAATTGCTTTTCGGAACACCAAACTGGTTTTTAAATGCATTTATGCTACATCTTTCTTTAACGGCAACAGTAGGATTTTGATTCATAGCGGAATATTCGTAATTGTTTGCATTTGGAAAAGGAAAAACGTTCGACGCATTCCCAAAGTATTCGGTACCTCCAAACGAGCTTCCATTATAAGTTTCGCTTGGCTCACTCTTGATGGCAAAATTTCGCATATCAACTGTTTGATTTTGCGCAGCAACGTGAGATGGCAAGTTTGATGCCTGAATACTACTATTGCTACCATATGGTGAAAACATGTCAATACAACTTCGTGTCCTAGTCATTTGAGTTTGTGGATTTAGCAATGTGGAGATATTACGAGAATTTTCAGTAGAATAAGAACTTTTATTTCTACTTTTTGGAGAATATCCACCATTATTTTTTGTTCTCATGTTACCAGTCATCGTATGTTGGTCATGACGGGATGGTGTAGGTGGCATTTGTTCTGAAGAACAAATGACCACATTTGGTGGAGAAATGTCCATATTTGCACTTATTGAGGGTGGATAGCTCTTATAGTGGCTCACAAAACCCGTGGTAGAGGGATTTACTTTTCCATAAGCATAACCGTGAAACGAATTCATGTTATTATAATTGCTATTTGAAGAATTTTTTTCTTGATGTCTGCGAGGAACAGATGTTTCGTAAGGGTGCAAGAATCTAACCCTTTTGTTATGATTAGAAATTTGATTGTTTTCCGGGAAAGATTTTCCCTTAACATTGTTAGAATTGTAATAAAAATTTGTTCCAGTTTTACTCGAATTCGATTGAGTTTCTAAAGAGTTGTTGCAGATCATGCTTCCACTCGAGTGGAGTAGAAGTTTTCTGACATCAGGAGTTTCACGTGCTGAGCGTAAACGTTTTGCACGAACTGATTTGTCTCGATAAGTTTGATAAGCAGAATATTGTAGGGGGTTTATAGCAATTGTTTCATTTTCATTTGGATTGTGGAAGTTTTGTCCGTAATATGTTCCATAATTTGCTGCAAAACCATTTGAAGAATAGTTTGAAGTTTGTTGCATTGAATGTGCTTTTGCTCTTTCTTCATTAAGATGCTGATACGTAGAGGTATGAGCTGAATTTCCTGCTTTGTAATTTTGTTGTAAGTATCGTAAGTTGTTATTTTCGCTAACACTGTAAAAGTTATTTGAATGATTACTCGAATTTGTCTGATTTTGAGGTAAATATGTTGATGAATTACTCAAAGCTCCCATCTGATTTGACAGCATGGAATTATTATTGATGTTTTGACATTGATTTACGTATGAAGTAGTATTACATTCCTGCGGAATGAAACCAGAAGCATTATCGCATTGCTTAACTGAAACAGAGTTACTCCCGTAAGATGTATATGTGGTTGGCAGATAGGAAGTTTGAAGATGATAGTTGCGGTTTCCTTGATCGCCCAATACACCAAAGTTTGAGTCGGTTGACTGCTTACTGTATTGTCCTTTCCCGCGTAAATTCTCTGGAAGTTTTTCTATTTGATGCTCCAGATTTGAAAGGTAGTTTACATTTTCGCTACATTGGTCCGAAGAAGTGTTATTCATTAAAATATAATTATTGTAGGTATTTTGAGGTACATTACTAGTTTGAGTAACGCATGCTCTGTCAGGATAGTTTGACCTATTTGTCTGAAAATTGTTCTTCGAGAAATAGGAAGGATCGGTAACTTGTGTGTGAATTGTTTGCTGTTCGTTATTTTGATGGAAGGTACCAGGTACATTAAGGGTTTGAACAAAATATTCTTGATTGTTTAAATAGGATTGTGCTTCAGAAACAGTATACGTATTTTGAGTTTGGTTGGTAAAAGATCCATCAGTTACCGACTCATATTTTGGAATACAGCCAGAATTTTTTTGGAAATTATTAATATTGTTATTCTGATCTGTTAAATGTGACGGATTCGTCGCTGCAATTATTTGAACATCATCATCGTCATCTTGCTCCGTTACACTAAAAGAGTCACCAAGGGTGATTACCGATGTATTATTTCCCGAAGTCGAATTTTTGCTCTCCATAACATTATTATACCAAGTGTTAGCGCTATTAACGTTATTCATGATCAACACATTACTTGCATTTTTAAAATCCGATAGATTTATTTGCGATGAAAAAGGTTGATGTACTCCCGTGTTTTGAATTGTTGTGTTCATCTGATCTGTTAACTCAGGTTCACATTTCAGTTCCGAATCTCTACCTTCCGTTGATTTGATCGTGCTACTAGAAGCAACAAGCATATTTTCTTCTGATGCTTCTAAACGATCAGTTTTGGGTGTTGAAACCACCTGAACATTTCCAGGTAAGCTAGGTTGCTTCGAAAAAGCGTCTGGATTACTTAGCTTTTGAAATAAGATAGAAGTTGGATTACATTTAGAAACATCCTGCTGTTGATAAAAAGAATCAGAACACTGTTCGACATTTCCATCACTTGAAGAAAAAGTGCAAAATGAATAGTTTTGGTAATTATTGGAAATAGATACTTCATTATTTGCTCCTATTGTAGTGATTACCGAACTATAAGGAATGCTTTTAAATTGTTCGAACTGAAAGTTTGATAGCTCATCGAAACTTCCTGCAGGGCAGTATTCTTGTTTCAAATTTTGCCCACTATTTAACATAGTTCCAAATATTCTATCTTCTGTAGTTGCTGTTGCATTAGTTTGGTTAATGTTATTTATGCAACTTTCACCACGGCTGCTATGAAGTTGCAAAGAATTATCAAAGTGTTGGGAGTCATTTGTGTTTTCAATCAGTTGAAACGTTCTATCAGCATCACTTTGAAGTTTGCTTTGGATATTTTCTGAGAAGGATATAATACAGTCCTTATTAGCAGTCAAGTTTGTTTGTATAAGGGTGTTAGCGTTTATAGCTTGGTGCACTTCTTGATCGTTTGAAGCATAATTTCTTCCAAACACTTGATGCTCTGAATCATTCATATTGATATCAGAGCTCTGAGAAAAGTTTTTAAAAATTTCTACGTTTGCTTTTGACAAATTATTGAAACTTATTGGAGTAAAACACTCCTTTTTGTCGCTATTTTCTTCAGTTCCGAACATATTTGGAGCGACAGCTGTACAGTTTTGGTTAAAAATACTCTCAATATTTTCACCACGATTATTTGGAAATTGCAGATGATTATCAAACTGTAGGAAATCATTAGTACATTTAAATTGTTGACGTATCTCATTGGACGTATTTTCCAAGCTATTTTGAATGTTTTTCTGAAAAAATACAGTACTATCACCGGCTGTAGATAAATTTGTTTCAGCAAGGGGACACACATTCATAGTTTGATTTACCTTTTGATCTTTCGAAGTATTATTATTTTCAAACATATGTTGCTCAGCCACATTTTCTTTAGACCCATATTGTTCTCGTGCATTTTCCTGAGATTGTTCACTTTGTGACTTAAGACATAAATTCAAAATTTCAGAAGTAGGAGGAGTTTGATGAGGATTATCTTCAATGATTATGCAATCAGCATTTTCAGTTAATCTTTGAGCTTGTTTGGGATCCTCTTCAATGGTAATGCAATCAGCATTTTCACTTAATCTTTGAGTTTGGTTTGGATTCTCTTCAATGGTAATGCAATCAGCATTTTCAGTTAATCTTTGAGCTTGTTTGGGATCCTCTTCAATGGTAATGCAATCAGCATTTTCAGTTAATCCTTGAGTTTGGTTGGGATCCTCTTCAATAGTTATGCAATCAACATTTTCAGTCAATCCTTTTTCTGTTGATAAGTCGATTATACCTTCAGATTTATTTACATTTGGATCAACATCGGAAGTTAAGTTATTATTTTCTTTTGCAATATTAGAGATATTTGGCAATGATTTTGGTCTGTAGTGACACACAATCGAAGGCTTTTGTTCAGTATTTTTGAAAACATTTTCCAAAACTAGTGCCGCTTGAGATAGAAAATCGTCACTTGATATCTGAAACTTCAATTGAGATAGGTTCTCCGATTCACATGATGTCATTTTAGACGTTGAGTTTACACAAGAAGGATTAGCAGTTTCATCTAATAATGGGCTTGATCCACACGAAAAGGAATTTCCCGGAGATGAGCGCTTATTTTCATTCAAAATGTGCGTCACAGTGCTTTCATTTGTGTTTTCTGTATGTGATAATGTCATTTTTGACGTAGCGTTTACACAAGCAGGATTAGCCGTTTCATCCAATAATGGATTTGATTCACATGAAAAAGAACTTCCCGGAGGTGACCGCTTATTTTTATCCAAAGTAGGTGTCACAGTGCTTTCATTTGTGCTTTCTATATGTGGTAATGTCATTTTCGACGTAGAATTTGCACAATGATTAGCTGTTTCATCTAATAATGGGTTTGTTACACTGGAAAAAGAATTTCCAGGAGATGATCGCTTATTTTCATTCGAAGTGTGTGCCTCAGTACTTTCAATGCTATTGTCAGCATGACAAAATACGTTGCTGATTTCTTCAGTAACAGAAGGTTTTTCCTGATTTGATACATGCACATCGTGCGTAATTGGATTAATATGGCTGCTGCAGAAAGGATCTTCGCTTAAAACTACAGAAGACAGCGAATCCATGTAATTGTTGAAACAGTTATATGAGTTATTTGACTTCATCAGTGAAACTTCTGATTCTTTTTTAATACTTAAAGACACTGGTATCTTTTCTAATGCGGCCGACGTTGGAGTTGAAAAATCTTCCGGCTCTTGCTTGACAATTCTCGTATTAGTATCCGAATTTGTAGTGATTGAACTCGAGACATTAAGGACAGAATTTGGTTCGCATAACTTAAAGTTGTCGTCTGACCTTTTATTACCAACTTTATATAAATTGCGTTTGAAATCAGTAAAACTGGATGAATTTGATTCCTCAGACGTGCATGCATTTAAGAAGCTGTAATGCCGCAATCCAAATGGGACATTTGTTTGAGCTTTTTGAGTGGTCACATTTTCAGAAGAATTAACGCTCATTTGTAGCTCAAGCAAATCTGTGTTATCACATCCATCAGTCAACATAACATCAGATGTGATTGCATTCAGATAATTTGAATTACTGGTCGATAAATTTCCCTCGGAATAAAACTCGTTTATTAGCTTGCCAGGAGACATATAACAATTTGGATAAGTTGTTTCGTCATCTTCAATTTTTATAAAATGCGGTATGTTTCCAATTTCGGCAGTAATAAAAACATCTGGTGTTTCATTCTCGATTTTCCCAAGCATTTCGTCTAGATCAATGGGCTCTTCTTTAATTTGAAAATTTTCATGGAAAACGTTTCCTTTTTCGGCGTTACTAATCTGACTAGGATATTGTACTGGAAAATAATCTGAACTTAAAGGGATTATGTCTGTTTCAGCACCTTCACCAATGGAGGTTTGATTAGTATTCAAAATTTCTTTAGATAACTTATCGTTTTTTGGGTTTACCGGTGGACTGTCATTCGATAGTTCAATACATAGTATTTGTCTGTCTGTTTCATTTTTCAATTTTTTCACCAAATTTTCGGCTGTTTCTCCCAGTGCACTAATAGTCGTCGAAGAACCACTTGAGGATTCTGTAGCTTTTGAAACTGCTCTAACAGATCTACTCGAAGACGATTCCATCCAGGAAATAGGTTTTGAACGTCGATTTTTAACATGATGTGATCGAAGTGTCCTACGTCCAGCTTCGTTCGAATTGGATGTTTTAGAACTATCGAAGTACCTCGAATTCGGATTTCTATCAGACGCTTTGTCAAACTTCCAAAGGTTTTTATATGAATCAATCTGATTATTAACAGCAGGTGGTGTACAAAACGAAATGGCGTTGTTAAAACTGGGGATTTTAAAACTGCCGCTTATGTTCTCATCTTTGTTTCGAACGATTTCGTTTTTCAAGTTTAAAATTATCGGATTTGTGTTGGACGAATTTTGTTCTTCTGTACTTGAATCAAAGAAGGTTGGTTGTGCTGAGGTGTTTGGTGCATTTGCCTGATTGTTGAATCTTGATTGTTCCACGAATTTTCTTTTCGAACGAATGAACTCATCTAGTTTTCTCTTTTTATCTCGATCTGATTTAAAATCCATAGTTCTTGAATCGTATTTTTTGGCGAAATTCTAAAAATTGTTCATAATTTTAGAACCTGTAAAAGAAAAATGATTTTTCTATTAGGTTTAGGCATTGGTCGCATACAAAAGTAAGTAACAAAAGTATCTTTCTAGAATTCATCGCTATCCTCTATAACGGTATAACGAGAGTCGTTTTTGAAAATTGAAAACGTAATTAGGGTCAGTTGGGATAAAAGGAAACATGGAATAAATGTAAACAAACTCTGTTTTCACACTTGTGGTCATTTTTGAAACTAAAATGTTAGTGTGACAGGATTAAGTGACATATAGAAGACGTTCTGAGAGTTCTGCATGTTCCCAAACAATTGAATGAGCTTGAAGATGACACAGAGAAAAACATTGTTTTTTAAAGTTAAGTGATTTTAAAATTTCACAAATGCGAAGCAGTTAGTTTCAACTAGTTTTGCTTGCCACGTGGAAAGCTACCAGAAACACTGATTTATGAATTTCATTTTCCTAGTTATTTCTGATGTGCAATTTAGATGTTTAGTTTAGACGTTCTTTCTTTTTGGCTGCAAGTAAACCATTTGCAGAATGTTGCATTGAAACAAACAAGACCACCGAAGAAAACCCAGGGGTACCATTAAACAAATGAACATTCAAAAGGGTTCCATTTATCGATCAAATTAAGAAACGCTGCCATAGACGATCATTAAACATACTCCTTAAATAAATAGCAAAGTATGTGATGACATAAAAAGCTGCATGTGGCATAATCATTCCCCATACAATAAAACAGCCTTTTCTCATTATAAAGTAATGCTTATGTTAGAAAATGTGAGAAAAATATTCTAGTTTTAGCATATACAATGATCTTTCAGCTAATCTCATGTTCTGCCACAGAATTGTTTGAAATATAAATGAATTATTCGTGTAAAAAGGGAGAGAAACAAAAATTTCAGCATTAGGGGAACTAGGGATTTTTGACCCATAGGGAGACTTGATCCATGAAGATTTTGAAAAGGATATTTAGGGAAAATTTTTGTATGCTATTGGTTGACCAGTCACACAACATTAATTTGCAGGTACAAGCCATTTCAGAATTGTCAGTGGTTTTCAAGTAATTCAGTGTGAAAATGCACCTTAAAAGTCAAATTTGAAGATTTTGGAATGTTTTAGGTTTTGACCTACGGTTTTGAGGGAAATGAATTTTAAAAGAATGCATGCTTTAGTCGCTTTTCTAGCTATCTATTATATACAGTAGTTTCTTATAGCTTCAATCTAAGTTGCTAACAATTTAAGGCAAACAAAAGAAAGCTAACTAGGGAGCTTTGACCCAAGTTAAGTAGGGATAGGGAGACTTTACCCAAAGACTAATTTGATATTTTTGTTTAATTTGATGTTTTTTCAATGAATTTTTATTCAAAAAAAGAGCAAATATTGTCATTTAGGCCTAATGATTTGATTTTGTTCATGCAATGACTCTAATATTGTGAATGTGAAGGCCTGATTTTTTTAAAAACGAATAACTATAATATATAATATTTTTGGTCTAAAAATTGTTTTTATTTGACAAATAACTAAAATACTAATAATCTTTGAGCCTAATGAGTTGTTACTTAGCAAAATAACTAAAATATTGCTTAGGTCTGGTCTGATAAAGTTTTGAGATCGACTTCTTATCTCCGGCCGATATGGAGATAGATTAATAGTAAAAAAAATATATGTAACATGTCACCTAGAGAGTGAATATTTTGTATATTCGTTTTCAAGCATCACTTATTAAAACAAAAAAAAAAAAAACACCATCAAACCAGCGCTTTTGATTTCAATATCTATGAATCTTCCTGCTGATAAGATTAATTTAAAAAATATAAATTTGTAAGAATACATTTTCGTTCTAACTGTTCTGAAAAAAAAAAAAAAAGAGAGAGAGAGAAAGAGAGATAGAAATGAAAAAAATCAAAAATTAGGGCAAGTCTCCCTAATTTCCCATGTACACCACGCTTAAAACTTTTTTACTCTGAGTTTAAAAGATTAGAATTACATGACGCAAATTCTTTCAAATTAATTTAATCATTAATGGTGGATCAAATGGATAATTCTTTCACTGTCATGTAATCAAGCATTAAAATTCATGCTGATCGTGAGTAGCAAAACAGATATCAAATGGTTTTAGGAACTTCTTAGAAAACTTTTAAGTGCTCAAAACAAATGGTGTTAAAATAATCTCATAAGTCATTAATAAAACCATGTGGATTATGCTTCACAAATGATTCTTCTTGGTATCCTATTTATGCTTTTCGTGCTCAGAGCAAAATATTTTATTGGAATAAAAAAATAATCTATAAACCTGGGACATTATTAAAATACTAATCATGAAAAATGGTGTTTGGGGGGGGGGGGGGTAGACGCAATCTTTAACAGCTTTTGGAATGTACAGAATTCCTCTTTGTTTGACGGATATAAACAAGGGTTCTCAAGTCGGTGGAAATCAAGGGGATCTAAAGAAATATTGTGTTTTGTTCAAGAAAAGGGTAGAAAATGTAGGTTGTTGTGCTGAAGTTAAAGAAGAAAAATGATTTTGTATAAATGCTCATTATTCTATCAAGATGGAACCAAAGATCATCTTCTAGTACTACGTACTTTGTGGTTAGTGTTGTTCTTGAAACACTTCAATTTTAACTTTTGACCATGATATTCATCAATAAAAAGCAATGGAGTATCAGACAAGTTTTTGAAGAATCTGGAAAAATAAAAAATAGATGTGTTAGCAACTTGGTAAGCATCAAATTGACATCGAACATACAAGTAAGTTTCAAAGCAGTACTATTGAAAAAAAAAAAAACTTTTTCTAGTAAAATTTTCATTTTTCGTTACTATGACAGAATTTTCCTGCTAGTTCCAATCTTTTGGGTGAATTTTTTACTTGAGTTTTTAAATACTTTCTTGAAAATGAGATTTATTTCGCAAAATACATTCCTTTTTGTAAAAATCGACAGATGAACAGGGGATCACCTTTAAATGATGTCACGCCTTGAAGGGGGAGTGGTTCGTGAATTTGTGACAACCCGACATTTCGAATTTTTCCGGGGGGAGGGGGAGGGGCAAACGGTATGTATTCAATGCAAATTTTACCAAAAAAACACAGGAAACACTCCTTTACTTGTAAATGCATTAATTTTGGTTGAAATGAAAACATTTAAATCATTTAGTTTAACATTTATGCATTTATATATATATATATATATATATATATATATATATATATATATATATATATATATATATATATATATATATATATATATATATATATATATATATATATATATATATATATATATATATATATATATATATATATATATATATATATATATATATATATATATAATTCCTAAATGCTACACAGGTTTCAGTAGTTCCTTCATGCCAATATTTGAAAACTGTTGCATATGATAGGTTTTTGTTTCTGCTAAGTCTTAATCTTATTTCATACCAAGTACGAACATAATACAGTCTGAGCAAAAACTTCAAGGTCAATAAAATTTTTAGAAAAAATGGTCAAATCTTAAAACTGAGGATTAAAATTTCTAGAGACGTACCGAGTACAGTCGACTCCCGCTACAACGCGATCCGACTTACGCGAAATGGCTATAACGTGAGTTTTTCACGAGTTGACGCGAATTCCTCGCTCACAACATGAAACTTTTCAGAAGGAAGTATCGAATTCGTTATTGGCTGTTAAATATTAGTTTTCGTGAATGAACTTTTATTTTAGCATCCCTAACAGCTGAAGTTCCCACACTACACCAGTCTACATATCACAATGTTAGTGCAAATAACCACTTAGCATTTTTCATTTATTAACAAATTTATTTATTTTATGCAAAAGTAAAATGGCACCTTAGCGCGGTGTTTCATCTCAAGTTTGTGAAGAAGTTTGTGAGTTGTGGAAAGAAAAAGAGAAAGCTTCTGACAATGACAATTAAAGAAAAGGTTAATATTCTCGATATGCTTGAACAACTAAAAAATGCGCCGACGGTTGCACGACAATATGTACGAGTGAATCTTCCATACGTACAGTTAAAAGTCCAGAAAAAGATGCAAATTCAGAACTTAGTTTCAACATTGAAGCTCGCAAAGTAATGTATGAGCAAAGTAAATAGTGTTATGAAAATAGAAGTTGCTCTTGTATTGTGGAGAAGACCAGGGTAGGAAGAGGGGTGTTGCCATAAATGGAAACGTTATAAAAAGAAAGGCGAAGTAACGGTATTTAAAAATATATTAGATAAGAATAACAATCTGATCATGGTGCATAAATTTCAGCTGGAATTTCGTTAAAAAAACTATTATATGGACATAGAGGTCAATACTACTATTCCAATGAGTTCAAAATTCATCACGTGTTTGTCGGTGGTTCTTCTTAAGGGGGGGGGGGGGCATAATTGGTACTCGGTAACTCGGTACTCGGCCAAAGTGCTACTCGGTACGTCTCTAAAAATATCGTTTGAGTACTACTCGAACGGATTGTTCAGCTGATATTTCCAATTTTCTCCTGCGACCAACTTGGCATTTGGTAAAAGATGACTTGAGAGGACATTTTCATAGTTTTGTGAATTCTTTGCACCCAGAGCTAATGCTTTTGGACCAAGATCATTATAACATGATAGAGCCTCTATCTAATCGGCGATTGGGAAAATATTTCTTTTTCTTTCCTTAAATCATGATAATAATACTTACAT